>NC_142803.1:27852285-28116900 GCF_049724085.1 Artemia sp. Qi Xiang Cuo | reverse complement strand
TAGTGTTTGGTAAATGTCAATAATTTGACAGTCAAATGTAATTTAATTATACGACAACTCATAAGGCTTGCTACTATTGGTAATAGTAAACGAATCAATTAAACATTATTTGAGTCACATGTCGATTATTTGAATGTTTTGCTTGTATTTTTTTAAATATACAACCCCGTTGTGTTCCACATAAAAATGACAAATCCGAAAATGCATTTGATTTCCTATATTTTGCTATGAACTTATTTTTTACGTTTTCAAATTCTATTCCATATTATCCTGCAACATTGGATATTAAAATTTGTATTCATCTTATTATTCAATAGTTGTTTTCAGCGTATGGAGGAAAGCGTTTCTAAGATTTTGATTGTGGATTTTCTATCGATTCCTTCTAGCTCTGCTTCAGGAATTAAGTTATGCTTCTTGGTTTTCGAAGTCCAATGAATGCTATAAGTTTTACTATAAACTGAATAGATTCATACTAAGCAATATTCTAAAGCACTCATCACGATATCATAACTTAAAAATATAATAGTCTTTCCAATTCCCAAAAAAAACAACAACCGAGGAAACAAAAAACATGAACTGAGCTCCTCTCTTTGGCAATCCATTAATATATTTACAAACCTCGAAAGATTTTCATGTCTGAAGTCGTCCGCAGAACCTCCTGGTACTCAAGCGTTACACCTTGAAAAATTACTTCTTTAGTGAAAAAGCTATTGACATCCTGCTAGACTATGTGTCATCTCCTCCACTCATAGATTACATCTGGGGGAAGAATAATCTGTGTTTAAAGCCCGCCTTTTTCTATCAAACACCTTATTAATAGTCCCAAATTTCCAGGGGGGACCATGCCCCCCTCACCCCTGCCGGTGCCCATGTACATAGCTCTTGCTACGTACTCCTTTGTCAATCAGAATTGGAATCCTCGACTAGTCATTGCCACAAACTACTTTTCGAAGGGATGAGATCCCTGATTAGAGGAGCACGGGTTCGTATGTGCATTGTTTTTTTTGTTTTTTTTTTACTTAAAAAACCATCTATATAAAGCAATTCTGTTTCAAATGAACCCCGTAACAACTCACTATGATTTTCCTGTGCACTGCTAGCGGTGAAAAAGGAGAACAAATCAGTTCTACCCATGCAAAAAAGTGATTTTTTTTTGTTGTTCAAGGAGGTGTGGCTGTAACTTTTCTTTTTGGGGTTTTAAGAATAACAGCCGTTTTTAACAAATAACAATATTGCCGAACGAAAACAGAGACGTTTCAATTTAGTTAGAGAAAATAATTATCACAAGAATTTGTTATTCAATAATCTTCCGTCGGAACTTTTTAGGAAAATTAAGGACATGGCTATCAAGTCATTTAATCATGATTTTCACCTATCAAAGGTTTGGTTGGCTGATAAATTAAATATACTTTTATTCGAGAGGTTCCAAGATTCTGATACCTTTTGTCCTGGTCCTGCTATCGAGAACATTTCATCCGAGTTTTTGACTATTCAGCAAGAAGCAATTTAGGCGAAAGGGCCGAAATTTCGCTTTCTGGGGATATAAAGTTGTTTATAGAAAGGGTGGTCGTATAAACCTCAGAGGAGACTCATTTGATTGGTAATCAGAAGTTCTACTGGGCTTTTTAAAAGTCAAAAGTGATTGGAGGTCCCCCCCCCCCCCCATACACCAATCATTTCCCCAAACACATTCAATCATATTTTTTGAGATAGCTATTTTGTTCCGTGTAGTTGAAATGTCCAGAAATTATGTCTTTGAGGATAACTCCCACTCCTCCATATAGCCCTCAGGTTGTAACTTACGCCCTGGGGGCGTAATAAGATTTTTTATAGAAATAGTGGTCGTATAAACTCCAAAGTGGGCTTATTGGATTGGTAATCAGAAGTTATAGTGCTCTTTTTAAGAGTCATAGTGATCATATGGCAAATAACCCCCCCCCCCCCACACACACACACACACGTCGCATTTTCCCAAAACGCATATGATAGAAATTATAAGACGGCCATCAAATATAATAAATATTTAGACGGATGTTGAACTAAATCAAAACAAACTATGACCATATGGACTTTCAAAAAAGTGAAAAGCAATATCTCAAGAACAAATTATATTATTAAGTCAGATCTTTAAGGGTAAGTTGTGGGGGATTCAGAATTAGCCAGAAGGTACTATGTGTATACTTTTAGTACTACACTACAGTTACACTAATGACGCTAAGAGTATTAAGGTGAAACTTATAGGAGATGTTTAGGGGGCGTTCCAATTAAACAAAAAAACTGTAGGCCTATACATGTAGGTTTTCAAAAATACATATAATATCATAGGCAGCACCTCTCTATTATAGCTAGAAATATCATTGGAACATTTAAAGAAACTAATTCGATTCAAAATTAAAAGTTCTGGGGTCCCTTCTAAGAATAAAAAGAGATTGAAGGGTAATCAGCCCGTCTCTCAAGCCGATTTATTTTCCAAACACATCTAGTCAAAATTTTTAGACAACTATTTTGTTCCACATAGTAGAACGGTCCAGCAACTATGTCTTTAGGGATATTAGTTGGGCATGTCAAACCCCCACAATTATGCCAAACTATGGATTCTTATAAAACTTAAAACGAAAAGATATAAAATATTTTTTTTTCATTAAAATGACTTTGTCAATAAAAAACGAACAGAAATTCATCTAAAAAGACTTTTTCCACAAAATTAGCTTTTCAAAGAAAAGTAAAGAGCTCCATTAAGCCAAAAATGGACAGAAATGAAGTCAAGTAAGCATGCAAGCATAGAACTACCACAAATCGCTATCAGAGGCAACGCTGTAGCGTTGCCTATAGTAAAGGCCATACGGCACCAATGTTTTATTATTTATTATTATTTTTTTTCCCAAGAGACAA
Source organism: Artemia sp. Qi Xiang Cuo (assembly GCF_049724085.1). Taxonomy (NCBI): domain Eukaryota; kingdom Metazoa; phylum Arthropoda; class Branchiopoda; order Anostraca; family Artemiidae; genus Artemia; species Artemia sp. Qi Xiang Cuo. The sequence continues at coordinate 28,114,008 of NC_142803.1, read as the reverse complement.
TTCATATAGAAGGGTTTGTTGTAAAAACTTCAAAGGGAGCTCAGCCGACTGGAATTTGATAGTGCTAGTGTCCTTTTTAATAGACAAACGGTTTTGAAGTGCCAATAGCCCCCCCCCCACGCCCATCCTTCCCCCAAACACATCCCATCAAAATTTTGATATAGCCATTCTGTTCAGTGTAGTCTGGTTTCAAATCGTCGATTATTTTTTAGGAAGACACTCCCCCACAACCCTCAGGGCAAGGAATTTAAGTTATGCCCTAGGGGCATATAAGGTTTTTATAGAAGGCGTTGTCGTATAAACTTCAAATCAGGCTCAATCGATTGGAAATTAAAGGGCTAGTGCCCTTTTTAATAATCGAAAGTGATTGGAGTGTAACTAGCCCCCCTCCCCCATGCCCATCATTTCCCCAAGCACATCCAATCAAAATTTTTGAGATAGCCACTTTGTTCAGCGTAGTTGATTTCCAGATAAAAATATATTTTGAGGAGGACACTCCCCCACAACCCTCAGGGCAAGGGTTTTAAGTTATACCCTGGGGGCATATAAGGTTTTTATAAAAGGCGTTGTCGTAGAAACTTAAAAAAAGGCTCATTCGATTGGAAATTCAAAAAGCTAGTGCCCTTTTTAATAGTCGAAAGTGACTGGAGGGCAACTATCCCCCCCGCCCCCCACGCCCATTATTCCCCCAAAAACATCCAGTAAAAATTTTGAGACATTCATTTTGTTCAGCATCGTTAATTTCCAGATAGAAAATATATTTTTGAGGAGGACACTTACCCATAGCCCTCAGGACAAGGGTTTTAACTTATGGACTTGGGGCATATAAAGTTTTTATAGAAGGCGTTGTCGTAGAAACTTCAAAACAGGCTCAATCGATTGGAAATTAAAGGGCTAGTGCCCTTTTTAATAGTCGAAAGTGATTGGAGTGCAACAAGCCCCCCCCCACGCCCATAATTTCCCCAAACACATCCAATCAAAATAGAAAATATGTTTTTGAGGATGACACTCCCCCAGAACCTTCAGGGCAAGGGTTTTAAGATATGCCTTAGGGGCTTATAAGGTTTTTATAGAAGGCGTTGTCGTAGAAACTTCAAAACATGCTCATTCGATTGGAAATTCAAAGGGATAGTGCTCTTTCTAATAGTCGAAAGTGAATGGAGGGGAACTAGCCCCCCCCTTACGCCCCTCATTCCCCCAAACACATCCAATCAAAATTTTGTGAAAGCCATTTTGTTCAGCGTAGTTGATTTTCACATAGAAAACATGTTTTTGAGGAGGACAATCCCCCACAACCCTCAGGGCTAGGGTTTTAAGTTATGCCCTGGGGGCATATAAGGTTTTTATAGAAGGCGTTGTCATAGAAACCTCAAAAAAGGCTTATTCGATTGGAAATTCAAAGGGATAGTGCCCTTTTTAATAGTCGAAAATGATAGGAGGGTGACTAGCCCCCCCCCCACGCCCTTCATTCCCCCAAACACATCAAATCAAAATATTGAGATAGCCATTTTGTTCAGCGCAGTTGATTTCCAGATAGAAAATATGTTTTTGAGGAGGACAATCCCCCATAAACCCTCAGGGCAAAGGTTTTAAGTTATGCCCTGGGGGCTTATAAGGTTTTTATATAAGGCTTTGTCATAGAAATTTCAAAAAAAGGCTCCTTCGATTGGAAATTTAAAGGGATAGAGTGCCCTTTTTAATATTCGAAAGTGATTGGAGGGCAACTAGCCCCTCCCCCCCACGCCCATCATTCCCCCAAACACATCCAATCAAAATTTTGAGACAGCCATTTCGTTCAGCATAGTTGATTTCCAGATAGAAAATATATTTTTGAGGAGGACAATCCCCAACCCTCAGGGCAAGGGTTTTAAGTTTTGCCCTGGGGGCATATAAGGTTTTGTATAGAAGGCGTTGTCGTAGAAACTTCAAAAAAGGCTCATTCGATTAGAAATTCAAAGGGCTAGTGCCCTTTTTAATAGTCGAAAGTGATGTTATTTGGGCCATTTTGTTCAGCGTAGTGGATTCCAGATAGAAAATTTATTTTTGAGGAGGAAACTCCCCCACAACCCTCAGGGCAAGAGTTTTAAGTTATGCCCTGGGGGCTAATAAGGTTTTTATAGAAGGCATTGTCGTAGAAACTTCAAAACAGGCTCATTCAATTGGAAATTCAAAGGGCTAGTGCCCTTTTTAATATTCATAAGTGATTGGAGGGCAACTAGCCCCCCCACGGCCATCATTCCGCCAAACACATCCAATCAAAATTTCGAGACAGCCAATTTGTTTAGCGTAGTTGAATTCCAGATAGAAAATATGTTTTTGAGGAGGAAACTCCCCCACAACCCTCAGGGCAAGGATTTTAAGTTATGCCGTGGGGCATAACTTATTAAGGGGGGTTTATAACTTATGGGAAGGGGTTTTGTATGGGAAGAACACATAGGAAATCAATTATAATTATCCAACTATAAGGTTAAAATACATACTCTGTGATAGATGCAAAATTTCTTTGGCACACAAAATCTTGTTAAGGTCAATTCAAAACAGTCGTGATGCCTTTGTGTCAGCAAGTAAAATGGTATAAACCCCCTTATTGGAGCTATTTTTTCAACCCATTCATTGTTGTCAATCGCTGTCCACAAGTTATGCAAGCTGTCTATTTTTCATATATAAGGTTTTTATCAAAGAGGTAATCCTTATACTTTAAAAAAAATCCTCATTCGATTTAAATTGAAAATTCTAGATCTGTTTTTTAAAGTCAAGAATAATCGGACAGTAAGTACCCGCCCCCCCCCCATGCCATAAAAACTTGAAACTTTTTGCAATCAAAACGAACAAAAAATAATTAAAAAAAACTTTTTCAAAGTTTTTCAAAGAAAAAGTAAAGGCCATTTTAAACTTAAGCTCAGGAGATACAAATACCTGTTAAAATTCAAACTCAAAACGACCAGAAATTACTATTAAAGAATAAATGAAACCCAAAAAGAACAGAAATAAATAAACAATCATATAAAAAAACATACAAGTAATAATATAAATGAATAAATAGATCTTAAAGCGAATAAAGCTTAGATTGAATATGAAAATCAAGTTTAAAACGAAAACAAATATTTTGCTATTAAAGTATAAATGAAACTTAAAACGAACAGAAATTAAATAAAATATCAATGCGAACAAACATACAATATATATTAATGTAAATGAATAAATAAATCTTAAAATGAGTGAAACTTAAAAAGAATATGCAAATCAAGTTTGAATCGAATAAAAATAACTACAAACAAGAGATTGGTTATCGCCTCACTGCAGAAGCTTAAAACCTACTGCATCATTGACGCTTTACTAAAAACGAATTATATTACAACTATCTCCTTTGTACTTAATATTGGAAATAAATATTAAAATTACAGTTAAAAATTTTCAACTGATGAGCTTTTAGCAATTAATATCATTATGCATCAAATATTCAGTTTAATTTATTAGTTCTTTTCAAGATTGGTCAAGACAAATATAGTTTCACTACAAACAAAATTTGGATACTTCCCCCTTCTTAAACAGTAAAAACCTAAAGCCTTCTGCGTCATTGGTGCTTCACTGAAAACGAATTACTCGTATGTTACAAATTTATTATTTTCCAGTTCTTACAGCATTGAAAATGAAAATAAAAATTACAGTGAAAAAACATCTTGAACTGATGTATCTTTCAACAATTAATATCATTATATATCTAATATTCAATTTGATTTTGTTTATACTTTCCAGGACTGTTCGAGGCTCATATAGTTTTGCCATTTTTTTTTAACTCTGCCATTTTTTCTAACTAATCGTGTTAGTTTGTTATGAAAACATTCCATGGCTTCTAGGCATTTCTATTTGAGCGGCAAACTGCACCTCAAACTTTGTGGAACATGCATTTACTTGCACGAAACACCAAAATATAATAAAATGTCAAGTTTCGGAGTGTTCCACCACTCGCAAGCAAGTGCCATTGGTATTTTTGAATCCGCTTGGTCAATTTGGGGGTGGAGGGTAGGCTAATTCTCGTAGCAGCCCCATTCTGTCGTGGTATAATTCACATTTTCAACACCTTGCGTCCGGACTATCATATAATCTACGAAGCATACAACTACCCCAAATCAGTTTCAATAAATAAATGAAACCCAAAACAGAACAAAATTTGAAATAAATATTAGAGTCAAACTCAAAACGAGCATAAATTAATGTGAGTAGGGTTCAAAATCCCTATGCTTTCTAAACGCCATGACCTAATTTTTGTCTTACTGAAAAAAATTCAAATCAGTTTACCGAAAAAAATGTGCATCGTCAATTAAATATACATATTCTGTTGTTTAGTCCCTAAAATCTTAATTAATGTTTGATTTCTTAAAGTTACAAAAGTGAAAATATTTCAAAGAATTGTTTTCAGTAAAGCGCCAATGACGCAGTAGGTTTTAGGCTTCTGCAGTGAGGCGATACCCAAACTCTTGTTTGTAGTTATTTTTATTCGATTCAAACTTGATTTGCATATTCTTTTTAAGTTTCAGTCGTTTTAAGATTTATTTATTCATTTACATTAATATATATGGTATGTTTGTTCGCATTGATTGTTTATTTAATTTCTGTTCGTTTTAAGTTTCATTTATACTTTAATAGCAAAACATTTGTTTTCGTTTTAAGCTTGGTTTTCATATTCAATCTAAGCATTACTCGCTTTAAGATCTATTTATTCATTTATGTTATTACTTGTTGTATGTTTTTTGCTATGATTGTTCATTTAATTTCTGTTCGTTTTGGGTTTCATTTATTCTTTAATAGTAATTTCTGGTCTTTTTGAGTTTGAATTTTAACAGGTATTTGTATCTCCTGAGCTTAAGTTTAAAATGGCCTTTACTTTTCTTTGAAAAACTTATTTTTCAGAAAGTTTTTTTAAATTAATCAATAAATAAATGAAGCTAAAAATGAACAGAAATTAGAATAAACAGCCGAGTCAAACTTGAGACGAGCAAAAATTAACATTAGTAGGGCTGATAACCCCCATGCCTTCTCAAGACCAGAAAATAATTTGTGCTTTACTGAAAACAAAATATATTTAAATGTTTTCATTTTTTACTTAAATGAGTAAAAAACTTTTTTTACTCACTTTTTTTGCCTATTTTTTATTTTAAGGAATAATAATCAGTATAGGTATGTATATTAAACTGACAATCCACGGTCATTTTTTTTTCAGTCAAAGTTATGTTCTGGTCTTGAGAAAGCATTAGTGTTGTCAGCCCTAGTAATGTTAATTTTTGCTCGTTTTGAGTTTTACTCGGCTATTTATTATAATTCTTGTTTTGAGTTTCATTTAATTGTTGATACTGATTTGTGGTAGTTTTACGCTTGGAAGATTAGGCTATTTGACTTTATTTCTTTCCATTTTTGGATTAATAGAGCTCTTTACTTTTCTTTGAGAATTGTGTTAAACTGTGGTTATTCTGTGGTAAGTTTCTTTTTAAATTAATACAAATATATGACACCATCATTCAGCCAGGGGGGCAGGGGCCCCCGTGCCCCCTCCTTATGGGCGCCCATGGCTTCCATCTCTTCTAATTTTATAAATATCTACCTTAAACCTTCACTTTGAATAGTCAATCCCCCAAAAAAAGTCGTAACCAATCTAGATCGTTTTTTTTCGGCCAAAAAAGGCTAGTGTGCCAAATTTCAGTAAAATTATCGAGCAGTTTTTGAAAAAAAAAATACATGGTACGTGGCAGGCTTATATACATATTTATCAAACGGCATGCATGGCCAATGTGGTCATAAAACGTCAGTATCAGAACTTAATTTTTAAAAGGAGGGTCCAGGTGTTAAGCTTGTTTTGAAGCTTTTTTTGATGATAGTGCCGTATGTTGAACAATAATGTTGCAATGTTTATTAAATGATTAATTTATCAAAATTGCAAATTCATGTTTATGTTAACAATTTCTATTAAACAATCATAAGATTAAGAGTGGTAAGTAGGTGCAAGCTTTTATGTCTGAATGTACAAGCACGTTATTACCTCAGTGTTTTAGGGAAATGTTTACAAGTGGTGTTAATTTCCATAATTACTAGACTAGAGCATTGCCACTTAATCGGCGACCTCAGGTTATTACTAATCGATCCGTTTTTTCTAAAAGACATGTTGGTCCTCGGGTGTGGGAACCATTACCTCAGGCTATTTCGACAATTGGTGATCTAAATGAATTTCGCAGTAAACTAAAAGGACAGTGTTTGTCTACATATGAACTTTAATCCCTGCTGAGCGAATTTTCTTTCGAGTGACTGTGACATAATTTTTTTTAGGAGGGCGACGAGGAGATAGAATAGAAGAATAATTTTTAATTTCGGGTCTTCGGTATCCAGTTAGGTCGTGAAATTTATTAAAAATTAATTTATTTCGTTTATTTTTTATTTATTTATATATTATCTATAGTTTTGTCATTTTTGTGGGGGGGGGGGGTGGTGTTAAGGATGGCTGATAGAAATTGTGTATGTAGGTTTTTGTAAAGGTTGATGTCTACCCATACAAGTTTTATAAGCTTCGGGTTTTGTTGTTAATGTTTTTTATTTCTTTTATTAAAACCCTTCTTTCTCTTTTCTTTCTTTAGATAATTTATGATTAGTTCACACGTTATTTGTAATTTTCCTGAATTCTTTGTCTAAGATTAAATATTCGGAATATGCTAGCTTTTAACAGGTATGAAATGAAGAAGGAGTTTGAAATGATTTTTGGAAGGAAAAGAAGGCAAACGAACACAAGGAAAATTTATTAGTTACCAAATAATTGATCAGCGATCATCTATATCATATATTTTTCATCTGTAGTCATAGTTAGCAGCACATATTTAAGCTAAAAAAAAGATGGCAGTAATTCTGAATTATATCAGACTTTAACAACGAAAACGGCTATAAAACTTTACATAACATTTTTCTTGATCGGTTGAACTCTGTCCTGAAAGCTCAACAAAAATGAAAATATGGACTTCAGAACACACTTTCAAGTAACTGCACTTTTCTTTTTGATAACCGTCATTCTAGCGTGGAATCACAAAAGGATTTGGTCCAGGCCTGCACTAGTAATCTATTTTTCGAGGGTTGGGCTACTGATTTCTTAAGAATTGCTTAGTGATTTTGAGTAAATGGTAACACCCTTTGCAAAGATTTAGTTGAGGAACTTGCTACCTTGGAAATTAGTTATTGAAGCCAGGACCTAAAATCAATCAGCCTAAGGAATATGTTGTCAAGCTAGGCTATTATCTGAGCAGATTTGTAGTTAACAACATAAATTAGCTAGGGGGAAAGTGAATGTGTCAGTTGATGCCGTTTTGCTCTTTTCTAATTTAGTAATATTTTCAGAGGGGAAATTATAGTTTTGGCCCTCAGGGGGGGGGGGTGGTGGTCCCGAAAGCTAAGATGTTCCAGTAAAGCTCTACCAAATCATATTATTGAGTTAGGCTAGGAATAAAGTGAATATACCATTTGATGCCTTTTTGGTAAAATTCTACTTTAGCTACTTTTGACTATCTTGGAAAGGGGTTAGGTTAAGAAAATGAAACTTTCAGGGATGGGTCTACAGGCTAAAGTATGTCCTGGGAAGATATTTTGAAGTACTCACCTCCACTCCTTCTCCCTCTAGATGGTCCTGACCTTTGATGACCTTTAAAAATATGTGAGGTATAGAAGTGAAACCTTGCAAAATAGATCTTCTGCTTAAATGAAGTACAACAAAATTGTTTTCAGCTTCACAACTTTGCTCAATCCCAATTTATAAGGTTTTAAAGATATGCAAATACATTTCCTAAATTTTGAAAATAAACTATTTATATGTCTTAAAATTCTGCTCAAATAACTGAAATTGCATTTTCAGAAAAAAAGCCAGATAAAAAGAAACTGATAACAGAAAATTAAGGTAAAATGTTCTTTTGTCAAATTTTCAATAGGTAGGCTATAGACCTGTCATGTAGACAAATTTTAGGACCCTTTATACGGAGAAGGAGTGGAGGTAGGTACTTCAAAATACCTTCCCGGGACATACTTTAGCCTGTAGACCCATCCCTGAAAGTCTCGTTTTCCTAACCAAACCCCTTCCCAAGATAGCCAAAAGTAGCTAAAGTAGAATTTTACCCTTTTTTATGCTGATTCAATATAATAAGCATTTCTATTGGAAATGAATTTCAGCCCCCCCCCCTATATAGGCTAATACAGGATTAGCCCAACGTTAGCCTAACGCTGAGATTAGGCATAGCCTATATGGGGGGGGGGGCTGAAATTCATTTCTGATAGAAATGCTTATTATATTCATAATCAGCATATAAAAAGGCATCAAATGGTGTATTCACTTTAGTCCTAACTCAATAATATGATTTTGTAGAACTTTGCCAATGTTCCATAGTAGCCTAACCAACAGTTTAAAAACACATTCCATTAAACCATATCAATATCAATGTTTTCTTTTTCAATATTTAAGAAATGTATTTACATAGACCTAGGCTATCTTTGAAACCTTCTAAATTGAGATTGAGCAAAGTTGTGAAGCTGAAAACAATTCCATTTAAGAAGATCTGTTTAGCAAGCAGTAAATTTTTACCAAATCATATTATTGACTTACAATTATAGTAAACATACCACTTGATGCCTTTTTTATGCTCTTTCCAAATATAATAATCATTTTTGTCAGAAATGAATTTTACCTCACCCCTATTTATACCAATTCAGGGTATATATTTGCATATTAGGGGGTTGGGGGTATACTTTAATTCTGATGTAAATAAGAGGTAAGATAAAACTTTCCCCTCACCCCCCCCCCCCCCAATGTGCAAATATATACCCTGAATTGGTATACAAATAGGGGTGAGGCTAAAATTCATTTTTGACAAAAATGATTATTATATTTGTAAAGAGCATAAAAAAGGCATCAAGTGGTATATTCACTTTATTTGTAAGTTGATAATATGAATTGGTAAAAATTTACCCAAGTGGTAAATTTTTACAAGCTTTCACTTTTATAACACACAGATTTTGAAGGTCATCATAGGTTAGGATCCTCTTGAGAGAGAAGCAGTGTAAGATAGTTACTTCAAAATGTCTTCCCTGGACATACTTAAGCCTATAGACCCATCCCTGAAAGTTTCATTTTCCTAACCCCTTTCCAAGATAGCCAAAAGTAGCTAAAGCAGAATTTTACCTAAAATTCTACTAAAATATCAGGAATTGTATTTTCAGAACTAAAGTCAGAGAAAAAGAAACTGATAACTGAAAATTAAGGTAAAATGTTGCTTTGTGAAATTTTCAATAGGTAGGCAAATTTCAGGACCCTCTAGAGAGAGAACAAGTGGAGGTAGGTACTTGAAAATACCTTCCCAGGGCATACTTTAGCCTGTAGATCCAGCCCTGAAAGTTTTATTTTCCTAACCTAACCCCTTTCCAAGATAGCTAAAAGTAGCTAAAGTAGAATTTTACCTTTTTTTGTACTTTATTTAAGAAGATCTATTTTGCAAGATTTCACTTTTATAAAACAAAGATTTTTAAAGTTCATCAAAGGTCTGTGCCCTCTAGAGGGGGAAGGAGTAGAGATAGGTACTGCGAACTACCTTCATTGACATACTTTAGTCTATAGAGCCATCCATAAAAACTGCCCTCAACCCCAGTTTGCCCCCCCCTCCCAGCTGAAACTTAATTTCTTAAAAAATATTGTCAAAACCATGAAAAGCCTTAATAATTCAATCATCCACAGAAATAGGTAAGTTTTCTTTTGTATATTTTTGCCTCTATGGTACTATATGGCTCATTTTTCAGTTTGAATTTCAGTGCCATTTTTGTTTGAATTGGGAAAATTGTCTCCAACTTTGTCCCTGTCCCACCAGGATCTTGACAAAATTTTATCACTGAAATAACAGTGTTTTCTTTTAGTTTTGTAAATATCCTATGGCTATTTCTGGGGCCATCAGGGGGATGGGTGGGGTATATTGTAAGAAAAAGTACCTTGATATTTAAAAAGAGCATAAAAAAATAAGAATCCAGTGGTATGTTTGTTTTTGTGTTATAATGTTCAGGAGAAAGTTTGCCCCCCTATTTCTGAGTTTCCCTTTGGCTGTGAATAAGCACATCATGGCTGTAGTAGCAATGTAGTTACCATGGCTCATAGTAACCAAAAAAGTGCTTTGAAACCCCATAAAATGGCATTGGATCAATATAAAAATACACTACTGAGATTGCCTTTGCTGTAAACCTTATAACTTACAGTTCATTGGCTTGAACAACAAGAAAAATCAAAATATGGGAAGCACTGATGTGTCCTCTTTATTTTATTTGCTGGTAGCAGGGCTCTAGAACATCATAGAGAGCTATTTAATGGCTCATTTTAAAGGAAATTGGTTATCTGCTTTGTTTTCTAGTTAACAAAACACAACATTAAAAACAAAAATTAAAAAAAACAAAACATTTTCCTATACAAGATGATGAACAATGTCATAAGTATTCATTTTAAATGGCATCAAATGTAAAAACTGTGATGACATTTGTTGTAATGATATTAGTCGGCAATATGAAAGGGTGTCAAGTCATAATGCCTTACCAATTTTAATTTGGTAATTTGTGATGCTGTCATTTATAGTAAAGAATAGCCATAGTAACCAAAATAAAATGCAATTTTTGACAATTGTATCCAAGGCTGTACCCAGAGGGGAGGGGGTAGGGGTTTGAACCTCCCCCCAAAATGTTTTTTTGACTTGTAAAAACATAATATAAATGAATATAAACAAATTTTGTATGCATTTTTTGAGGTTTTTTTTTGTGTAAACAAAAGAAATAAATAGGTATTTTGATGCTAACATGACCATGTCTGATGAACATGGATCCTGAGTCAGTATGATCTCCCCTGAACCATGGGGGACCTAAAGTAAGCTAACTACTTACTGTACACAGATTTCTTTTTGTAGAACAGATAGGTATGTCCAAAGTCTTGGCTGCCCAATTGGCTTGGAACTCTTGAGTTAGATTTAAGCAGAACCTAAGTACTATAAGCTAAGTATAAGCACAGCACTAGAGTCTTGAGAAATTGTAACTTTTCTTTGTCAAACTTGTGGCTTAAACCAGCTCTTAACAAGTGATAGCAGAGCCAGGGCAATGTGTCCTCAACTTGCTTTTATCTTCTTTTGTCTAGTCATATAATATTTATTTATTTATTAATACCAAAGTACACCTTACCTTAAGCACCCTAATCCATTTGAGAGCTTTAAGGTCCTCTGGACCTGTATTGCTCTTGAGGTGACAACTCCCAATTGAACCTCCACTGCCTCTTCTCCCACTCACAGTACAGTAAGCTTTATTAAGCTTGTCACACTAAACAATTATAAAAAAAAGTCTATGACAATGGTGATAACATAATTCAAACATACAATACTGTGAAAAGTAACACACTCTGAAAACATAATAACTATAACATACAAAACTAACTGAAACATATCTGATAATAACTGAAACATACCAATAAGTAAGCCTACAAAATAATTAAAAACTTACTGGTCACAAATCAGCTAATACAAAATTAAAAATATTCTCCAAACAGATTGTGATAAAACCTAGTATAGAAATCTCTAGAGGCTAAACTACTTTTGAAAAACTGGACTGTGGTACTTGCAACTATTTCTGATGGAAGTGAGTTCCAAGTCTTCCACACTCAGCTAGTTAAAGAGTTTTGGCCTAATCTTTTCTGTGAACATGGTGGGTATATTTTGTGTTGGTGTTGATGGGTACTACTGTATTCTGTAAAAGTGAAGAAGTGAGTTGGAGTGGTATTATCAATGTTCCTAACAATATGGAATGTTTTTATTAGATTAGCTCTATCATATTGGAACTGAAGACTAGGCAACTGTAGTCTGCATTCTCTGGTGGTAAGGTAGGTGTCTCAGGTAAGGTATGAGTTTGGTGGCCCTACATTGCATTCTCTCAACCCTCTCTATCTCGCTTATTAAGGGGATACCACACTGATGAGCAATACTCAAGTATTGGATGTACAGTGGATACATAAAGTGGAATCAATGAACAAAGATTAAACTTAAAAAATGTACACTTTAGTGTCTAAAGTTTAGACATAGTAATTGGTAATTTGCCTTGGGTGTTATCTGATACATGTTTATCAAATTTGAGACTTGAATCAAAGCAAACCCCAAGGTCTCAAACATACTCCATGCTTGAATGCCATGATTTACCATCAACAAAGTAATGGTAATGTTGAGGGAGTCTATGCAAATAGTGCACAGCATTGCACTTGCTTTCATTAATGAACATAGAGTTTGCAGTATGGTACACCACCAGCACAGTGTGGCCAAATCCTCTTGAAGTAAAGATATCTCATGTTCACTCATGACTGACCTGTAAACTTTCACATCATCTGTGAATATTTTTAAAGTCGAATTCCTAACAACACATGGCAAATCATTGATAAAAAGGCAGAAGAGTAATAGCCCAAGACAACTGCCTTGTGGAACTCTGCTTATGACAGACATAGGTGATGACAGAGCATCACCTGCCACAACTTCTTGGGTTCTATTTGTAAGATAATCCATTATTACATGCTTTAGTTCATGGGTCAATACCATATAGTTGACATTTCTTTATCAGAAGTGGGATGGAAATTTTGTCAAGTGCTTTGGAAAAGTCAGTATAAATACAATTAAACAAAATGCCATTATCTGGCATCAATTGAAAATCATGAATCTCCTCTAGAAATTGTGTGTTACAAAATGATCATTTACAGAAACCATGCTGAGCAGAATGCTGTAAATTATATTCCCCAAAATGTGCTTGAATTCTGCTCACCACAATTTTCTCCATTATACAGGAAAAGATTGATGTATTTGAAATTGGTCCATAATTTTTAAAATGGGACCTTGTAACCATTATTGTACAACAGCCTAATAATTGTTCTTTTTGAAGCTGAAGGGCATTCACCAAAGAAGAGACAAAGATTAAAGAGATATGTGAGTGGTCCAGCAATCACTGATGCAAGTTTGCATAACATCATATTTGAAAATCTATTAATATCTGGCACATTTCCAGGATCAAGATTTTGGAGTGTTTGATAAACCAGCTGGGCCATAAAATCTGAATCATCAAATTCTTTTGTTAAATCTGGAGGAGTAAACTGAGTATGTGTTTCTGTGTGTGTTTGTGAAAAAACTGAACCAAATACCTTATTGAAAAGTTGTGTCTTTACATAAGTATTATCTATATGTGAAAGAGTTTCAGGATCTAAAAAGGAAGTGGATGATGGGGATTGTGAAATTTGATTCCTTCTTACATACTTCCAAAATCTTTTTGGGCAACTCTGGACTGATGCTATAACATTTGGCTCAACCTCTTGACAATGTAAACAAGGGAACTTAGTTGCTCTATTTCTAGCTCTTTTATATTTTGACCATGAATCAAAGGTTTTAATTTTTACAAGATCGTGCCACCTATCACCTTTTTCTTTTAGCATTTGTACAGTATACTGAGAAAGCATCAGTCTATTTTTGGAAAACTGTCTGCTAGTAGATATTAGTACATATTGATCTTTACCTTCTTTAAGGGCCTGTTTAATAAAATCAAAGGACATCAGCAGTAGCATTACATTGCTGTAACTCCTCTCGAATAGAAAGAGATGAAATATAGTCAGAAAATGTAATGTAATTTGCTCTACCATAATCACATTTGGCAGAACTATTTGGAATACCAGCAAAACCCAGAAAACAATTTAGTGATATCACCAATACCAAATGATTGCTTTTTCCTAGTGGTGACAAAAACTCAACACTAACAGTATCAACAGGTGATTTTGTAATTACAAGGTCTAAGACCAAAGGGGTTGAATTCGTGCACAAACGAGTAGGGTTTTGAATGTGCTGATGCAAGTAATGCTCTTATAAAGTCTGTAGGAAACTTTACAAGAGAATATGAACAGGATAGGCATGGAAGCTTAGAGCCAAACTCAATAGAAAGCAAATGAAATTTCAAGTGGCCTTTTTGCCATCATTAGAAACAAATTACATCCAATCAAAATTTTTGATAGCTATTCTGTTCAAAATAATTGAAATGCCTTATAAGTACGCATCTAGAGTCAGCATAACCACTCCTTAGCCCTGTGGGACCTAATGCATGCCAATTGCCTATTAAATACAGATTTGTTTTAGTAGAATAGATGGGTATGTTTGGTTGTGGCCTGTCAAATTGGCTTGGAACTCTGGGACCCCCCTAGGCGAATGGCAAAGTTTTGTATAACCAAGTTTTACAAACATGTTATCTTCATAATCTCAGGAACAGTTTGGCAGAGCCTGTTGAAACTTTCACAAAGTGTGGTTGGCCAGGGGACTTCAAATATTGTGCTGGTGGGAAGGAGTGAGGGCTAAAAATGTTAGTTTCTAATATACCTAGGTTTTTTATGCTATGAGCTCTTTCTTGTGGTGTAGCATCAAGATGAATTGAAAGGCACTATATGTGGCCTAATTCTCAAAATAATGTATCTGCTATATCTTAGGAATTACCTTACCTTAAATTCCTTTATGCAGGCATGAAAGGATGGTTTCTTGTTATATGCAAATGGGTAAGGTTTTTTTAGATTTAAATTATCTTATCATTTTTATTTTTCTGAGATACAACATTCCTACTCTACCATTAAAGGATTTCGCCTTGTACCATTAGGGCTCGCGCCACTTGTAGTGTTAAGTATTTTGTGCCACTCTTGTAACGCCATGAATTGCACCAGATCTGGCAGGGGAATTTTTACTTGCACCACTTATGCCATTAAGTTTGATTGCGTCGTTAATATTTTAAGCTTGTGCCCTTTATGAAACTTGTGCCATTAAGATTATTAACTTGTTGCTGAATTGAAATAAACTAGTGCCGCTAAGATTACTTTGTGCTGCTAAAGACGGCACCACTTATAACGGAGGGTAAGGTAAATTTGTGACCACGCCACTCTCTATGAAAAAGAATAAAATATGTGACTAAAGTAGTTCAGAAGTTCTCCAACCATAAATCCAGAAGTCTAGTCTCGTTTCCTCGAGTTATCTCCCTGTCAATTACCTCTAATGTTATTTAGAAATCTGATTCCCTATGCAACACTACCGAAGGAGCACTATCGAACTAGTTATCAACTCTTCGGTGCTAGATATAGACATATGAACATAACAACACAGATAGAAAAGTAATAGTTTTATTGAAACTTACATTTTAGGTTTACAACAGTGCTTCAATTCAACTGACGACAATAGAAGCAGAGATAGTAGTGACAAAATCTCTACAAAGACTGAATAATAATAATGCTTGGGTTCTGAATACTTAATGCCTGGGTTCTGAATACTTAATGTCTGAATTTCTTTTCAAGGGATAATTCCGATCTGGCGCAATTCATGGCGTTACAAGAATGGCACAAAATACTTAACACTACAAGTGGCGCTAGCCCTAATGGTACAAGGCGAAATCCTTTAATGGTAGAAGTGGCGAGGTTGGAAAATTTGGCGGAAAACATACAAACTAGTTAGGCGACATACCTCTTAATTTAAATTTAAACCATTTGAAACATACAGACTTATAAGAAAAAGTGTCTAAGCCTATAACCGCTAAGTTATAATAGTGAAACCCTTTTAGAATCTCATAGGAGATAATAGCCTCCCCCAAATAGGTTAAGTGATGGAGAATTATTTAAGCGTATAATTCTGTAAAGAGGATATAAATATTTAAAACACAAAGATGGCAGAAGAATTAAGTAACTTATTAATTGCGCAAAAATTGGTCGCAAAAAATATAGAGATAACAAAGTCCATTCCACAATATGATGGACAAACAGATGTTGACGAATTTAATATCCAATTTGTAGAATTAACAAAAACAGAGCTAAAAACGTTAGTAAGTATGCTCCTTCTAAGATTAAGAGGGCAGGCTTTAACCTTCCTAAAGCAAATTGAAAATACCGTAGGGGAAGGTAACAGTTTGTCAATAAATACAATGGACAAATTGTTAACAGCATTCAAAGAAAGTTTTATCAAAAATAATTCAATAAATAAATTAAAACATGGAATATCATGGCTCTACCATACACAAAATATATAAGAACATTAACACAGCATAAGAGGCTCACTAGAAGAGAAGTATGGAAAAATGAAAGGAAGATTGTATGAAAAAAAATCAGACTACGTATGTTTTTGTACGGGCGGCACCTAACATTTTATTGAATGAAAATATCCGAAAACATCCACACATTGGACCGTATAGTTGAGTAGGTAGGGCGAATGATTAAAATCGATATGATCATGGAAAATCATAATAGAAAAAGATTATCCTTGGTGATTCAAACGCAAGCCTGACCTTCAAGGGCAATCAGACTTCTCCAAATTCCTTTTCAAGGGATAATTCCCCAGTGCCACAAAGAAATAAAATGCAAGAACCCGCTAGGCATAAAACAGTACGTTTTCAGCCCGTCAAACCAATTAGTTTTGAAAATAACCCTACAATAATAAGATGCTATATTTGTAATTGTGTTGGGCATATCGCAAAAGAGTGCTGCTTTAGGAATAGAAACATAACGGCACCAAAAAATGCTGTCGGTAATCACAGTTTATATAATTATCCAGTAAGCTTATTGCAGATCATTTCTGGTCTTCATTCTTGGTGCAAACAAAAAGCTCCTCCCACTTCTTTCTTCACTTATGGATCAGTGTGTTTGCGTCTATCAATGAGAAATGGTTACAAAGTGCATTATTCGTAATAGCGGGTTTCCACTTGTTTCGCAACTGACTTGTCTACCCGTGAAAAGATCTGATGCCGCTTATGTTTCTATCTGCAAAAACTTTCTCCAGGGCACTCGCACCCCGGGCTGGGTTTTTATAATGGGTGAGATAGGGAATGATCATACTGGACAATTATATTAACTGTGTCGGTAATACACAATATTATGGCAACCATTTGTTCGGGAGAACAAATCTTAGCGCTGGTGGTGCACAAGGCTATAGCCAAGGAAGACTGCAACCACCAGTACCTTACAATACGTACCAACGCAATTTTTATAACCCTCCCCCCAATAGACAAAATCGACTTGATAACCCAAATACTCGCCAAAGCCAATATAATGCGACCATGGTGTATAGAAATCATAAAAATTTGCCAACGGGAGGTGCAAATTTTTCAAGCCGACGGCAAACTGTCGCAAGAAACCCAAACTACTGTAATAATACATGGCGTAGGCAGACAAATGTAAATTAATTAGATATGCCTATGGAATCTCACATATCCGAATCTCTATTGCAGACACCGAAGTACGAAATAAATCCCCAGAGAAACATGTCAGGCCCCTCAGAAGAATAAATTGGACCCAGAAGGGACCCAGAATATTTTATAGGTCCAACCCAATAGTAGTACCGTCTTGTAGTGATAGTAATAATACGTTACCTATATTTAATGATTTTTGTGTGGCGAATGTTTACTTTCTAGTTGACTCTGGTGCAACAGTTAATATCATAAAATCATGTGTATTTAATTAGTTGCCTCCGCATATTAGGTGACAGAAGTATTTTAATAATCCCAATTTAACTAGCGTAACAGGGCATAAATTTGATGCAAAAGGTTTAATTCGCCTAGACGTAAAAAGGGATAATAGGATTTTTCCGAAAAATTTTATAATATGCAACAATTTTCCGTATGAAGTCATTATTGGCGCAAAATACTTAACACTACAAGTGGCGCGAGCCCTAATGGTACAAGGCGAAATCCTTTAATGGTAGACTACGTTTTCTACTAAAATGAGGGAATTTCTTAGAATGGGCCATGTGGCCTTTGACCTTGAGGCTGTGTATGAGATTTGTTGAACCCCATGGGGTACCCAAGCCAAAACATAAAAGAGGGGGGGGGTATTGCCCTTCAATACATTCTAGCTTTTAAAAAGATGCTAGAACTTTCATTTTCTGATCAAATCAACCCCTTCCAAATTGGTACTAATCTCCCTTCATCATGGGGGCCCAAAGAAGAAGATACATGGTATGTACAATGGTCTCTCATTAGTTTAGGCTGCAACATTGACTAGGGGAGATACTGGGAGCAGGAAGGCATGCAGTTTGTCAACCATGAAGGGCTACTTTTGCTCTCAGTGCTATATTCAAAATGTTACAATATACTTATATTTCTTTTGAAGGTTAGCAATTAGCACTTGGGTCTGCAATGTGGTATTTACATAGACCTTCCATGAAAAGGGAAGGGCTATGGGATCTTAAAGTTCATTTAGATAAAATTCTCTGTGATCAAAATTCTTACAAGATATAATATTTTTACTTTTCTAATTCAATTCACTGATAAACTTTTTCATTGAAATTAGCCATTTACATAATTTGGAGTTGTTCCCCCTCTTTTTCTTTGAAACAACTGAAATTCCTGATCAAAATATTATGACACAAAAAATGTGAGATTCTGTGTTTTTTTAGTTAAGAACTTGAAAATCCTATGAGAGGGTTCTTTGGCATCCAGAAGTTGAATATGCAATTTTTATTGAAACTCTAGCACTTTTGGAGGGGCAATTCTTTTTCCAGAATCATGCAAATTTACATGTGATAATAGCCTTGAAGGGTTTCCTGAAATCTAATGAATTTTACATATTTGGAATTGTGTTGGTGCATTTTGGTCTTTATTTACAGTTTGTTAAGACAAACTGAAAACACCAAAGTCAATTCACAAGATGATTGCATATGCCCAATGTGGGTAAATAGCTGACCCTTTGTTTGTTGTGGATAAGAACTACATTTTTCTGTTACACTCCTTCCTGAACAGCTGTGCCTGAAAATGTTCCCCTCCCCCCCCCCCTTCCCTAAGGGTTGTGTTCCTGCACATGCTTATGATTTCACTCAAATGTGGAAACGGGTCTGGCTCTTGGGGGGGGGTAGCTGCTTAAAAACAATTTTTTTCAAGGCACTCTGGCTCAACCTATGGCCCTTTGTGTGCTGTTTGGTATCATTGATCTCTATGCTTTTTCATGTCCCTTAGCTGATACATGTTTCTAAAAAGAAAATAGAAATGTACAAAGATCTACAATTCTGTTCAAAGAATGAAAGTTGTTTTTTGGAAATTACTGAAGGATTGTTACAATTTTCTGAGTTCTTGTGTTTATATTATGATCTAGATTATGGTATGTTAAGCTCTCTAGAAAAAAAAAATCTAGAATTCCCCCAAACTGATGCATCTTATGTATACACATATCCAAGGCTTTTGAGGCCCATTGGAGGAAACTTGAGAATGTACTTAAAAAGGTTCATTGATGCTACAATTTTTCCATGAAACCATTATAGCCAAGCCTAGTAAATGATTTATAATAAACAGTAAATCCCCTGAAGTTGTTTTTTTTTATCATAGAATTTTGAAACCCCAATATTTCTCATTTTGGTCCTATGAATCTATACATTTGACAAATTAATTGCCATCAGAATCTGTGTGAGAGGTTATTTGATTTTGAGTTTGTAAAAAAGACAATTTGAGATTTCGTTAAGACATTCTTGCAGCATATTTAGAATTAGATGCAGAATTCTTGATTATTTTCTATGTTTTAGCCATCCATGGGAAACTGTTGCCCAAGCAATGTGGAGAAAATATCCAAATCCCCACAATCAAGCAGTTGTGGCAATTGATGTCTTAGATAGGACAGTAAAAGAAGATGGCACTCTTCAATCTGACCGATTGATTAGTTCAAACTGGCATCTGCCAGATTGGGCAAAACGGATTGTAGGTGCTGCAGACTTCTGCTATGCTAGGGAACACTCTACTGTAGATCCAACAAAGAAGGAAATTACAATGTATACAACAAATGTAAGTTATCTTTACTGAATTATTTGTTGTTTTTGTTAAGATAATGGGCATACATCAACTGTTAAATAGTGATTTCAGTTCTAATATTGTCTTAAAAAGTGATGAGACTAACCATAACAAAATAATATCACAATTGGAATGTGGGTGGACCAATAGAAGAAATGAGACATGCCATATAATTGTTATTTTGAATTTATATCAGGTATAACTAAAGCTTTGCAAGATGCAAGCAGATAAATAATTCCACATTCATGAACAAGAACTGGTCTCATACTGAAAAGGAAACTAATGATGGAAACTTATAAGTCCTGTCAAAGAATGCTTTCTAATATGTTAAACGGTTTTCTTCCAAGGCTTGCAGTTCAGCAGGTTATTTATACCCATACTCTGGTGCAAGTATTTTACTGTGTAAACATTTTTTTTCCATTCAGAACAAAATATCCTTTAAAAACTGTTATTTTAGTAATATTTTCATAAGTGTGCAAAAACTGGATAACAAAAGGGATATTTTGTTTTTAGAAGAAAAATGATTTGCAACATTAGGTCTTGAGATTGGCATTGTTTAATTATTACTTAAATATGATAAATATGACCTGAAAATTCCCTTATACCTGTCTGCTAAGTAGGGTAGTAAGTGCTTAAATAGCCCTGATTCTTTTTCTTATGCATTTGGCAGTTTTACAGGTTCACAGTCATAGGAAAACATGATTGTTTGTCAGGCTGGCTTATTTTATTTATTTTTTAAAGTTAAAATTGGTGATGAAGGTAGATCATGGACTCCTGTTTATTGCCCTACTATAAGGGTGTAGGGCATTATTCAAAGATATAGTTCCTTTTTGATATAGGTCCATTCTTGATTTCTGCACAAAATTTGGCATAAATCAGGTAGCGATTCGGTAAAATTTACGAAGATCGCCCCTCCAATGAAATGAGTCTCAGGACGCCCCTGACTACAACTAGGCCAATACCAACAATAATTACGTGTATCCAATGCAAATATAGCTTATTTACATATCCCTTAAAAGTTGGCCACTTTCCACTGTTACCCCTTTTCTTTTTCTGCCTTTTTTGCCATTTTTAAATGGTTGAATTATTTAGTTACACATAATGTCACTTATCCTTGCTTATTCTGCATTTTTTGGAGTTAGCAGATATAACTGATCCCGATTTTTTCAAGTAGCAATCTTCCTAGCTTGTGATATCATTTACCTCTCGTGAAACCCTATGGACATGTAATCGGATGTGTCGGATAAGTAATCTGGGTTTGGTTAAACGCACTAAGGATGGCTGACTATTGTTGGAACATCACGCAAGAATTTCATTGATGAATATACTCCAGGAATAGCTAGAAACGAAAATATTCACCTTGATATGTATGTTTACCGTTTGCTAAAATAAACTACTATTTGAATGTTTGCATTTGAACTTGTAGTGTTTTGAAATAAGTATGATATAAATAAATATATTCTTTGTTAACAGGTTATCATATAAGTTTTCTCCTTATCTTTCTTAATATACAAAATTATGATTGGCTTTTGAGACAAAAACAGAGTATTCTTTTACTTACAAAATTTCACATGCTAGTGAAAAACCAAGGTCATTTGTATGTTCAAAAACCAAGGGTTAATTAAAAACAATCCCATATCTTAGGTCAACGAAATGACTGTTCCTCAGTGAACTCAAAAGGCACTAAAATCCTGTAAAATAAAATCATTATCTGTTAATAATACTTACAAATAAATATGCTGTGGTAAATCTGTTTTATATGCTTTAAAAAACAGACTTCAGAAGGGACATTAATACTGATGGTTATCCAGAATTTGATTCTAGTGATGAAATTATGTGAAAGTGTCTCCATAATAATCCATAGAAGAAAAAGAACTAATCACTGTATTAAACATCGAGTTCATTGATATGTCCCCTAAACTGCTCCTAATAATAGAAAAATTAACAATAAAAGTAAATTATTATTAGAATGAATGGTTTGTTTTATTTTAATAATGAAAGATTAGTCTGTCAAATCTTATTGCTTTCTTTGTTATAACCTTTTTTTTTCATTTTATTTTAGTTGACCTTTTGCAACATTCTCTCAGTAGATGAGCGACTGTCATATAGTGTTGACCCAACCGACTCAACGAAGACACATATGAAGCAAGAGGCTGTAATAGCTGTTCGGGGTGTTCCCCTCTCCTCATACATGGAATCATTCCTGGCTAATACTATTTCAAGCAATGCCCGAAAAGTCAGCTTATTTTATTATAAATCTCATTTTATTCATTAAAAAAGGTCAATTTTATTGTAAAAAAAATAATAAATATATATTCCGTATCCAGGGGGATATGGCCTTTTTGTCTGACTCGTAAAAACGTAAAAAAATGCACATTAAAAATTTTTTGGCGCGTTTATTAGAGTCCCCCCCCCCCCTAACAAAATCCTGGATATGCTCTTGTATTTATGAATTGTTAATAGCAAGGTTCTGAGGCTTTGTTTATTGAAAAATATACTGAGAAATCAAAGTTTAAATAAATTCATTACAAAAATTTCTGCCTTGTTGTATGTTACATAGTTATTTTTCTAAAATTGCTTCTTCCGTACTTTGGTCGAATTATTGAGATTAAAAATTCACCAAAAAGAAGCTGCAGCCATATTGTAGAAATTTTTTTTTGAAAAAATAGTAGAATGCCATCAAATTATGGTCCCATGAAACTTGTTAACAAAAAGAGGAATCTCACTTGAGTTAACAATTATTGTTTTCAAAATTTTTCTGCATGTAAAAGATGTAGCATCTAGAAAAAAAAGTACTTAAAAATGAACCGTGGAACTATAACTTGGAGCTACAAGTTTCAGAATTTTTATCTGAAGTAGGTGTCTACCCTCAATGTAGGTTGGTGGAAAAAAATTTGAAGCTTTAAATCAACGTGATTGAATCTGCTTACAAGGGTTAGGTTTTTGCTCTTTTTTTCTGAATATTTTCTGAAGGTAGTTTCTCCTTTCTGCAGAATTTGCTGTATTTATATTATTTCTTATATATTTTAATCTGCAGATTCTGAGCACGTAATGAAGCGTTGGATATTCAAGAGTTTTAATTATTCATTTACAGTAATCCCTGCTTGTTTTAAGCTTGAATTATTATAAACTCTAAATCTACTTGTTTTAGGCTTTATTGTTGCTCTTTACTTCTCTTTTTTAAATCTTTTTTTAGCTTAATTTATGAAAAAAATGTGAGAGGGCTGAACTTAATAGTAAAACTGCCA
The DNA here is from genome assembly GCF_049724085.1 of Artemia sp. Qi Xiang Cuo. NCBI lineage: Eukaryota > Metazoa > Arthropoda > Branchiopoda > Anostraca > Artemiidae > Artemia > Artemia sp. Qi Xiang Cuo. The sequence continues at coordinate 28,090,918 of NC_142803.1, read as the reverse complement.
AGAGGGGCCTGACGCTTTCTGAACAGCATTTTTCCAAATTTTCAGCTTTTGCAAGACATTACTCGTTTCAAGACATATCTCAATTTTGTTGGAAATTTTGTTTTCTAATTTAAAACTAGATATACTGCATCTTGTTTGAACATGAATAAAACGCAAAAGAGGTGGCAGCACTTGATTGTATCAAATACTACTGTTCCAAAAAACAAGATACAGTTTGGGATAAGTAGAAACAGAACAGCTGACTAATTTTAGTAGTATTGATGTAGGTAACCTGTGGTAGCATAGTAGATTGATGCTCTGCTTGGCAATACGAGGCCCAGTGTTCGATCCTTGCCGTAGCAAGGCTGGGGGACATGCTTGCTACTTGTCCCTGTAAAACACCCGGCAACTGAAACGTCTACTGGATGCCATATGTGCCAGCAATAGCTCTGGAGGATCTTTTCCCCTATCCTTTTTATTGATGTAAATGAAGGCTTCTGAACCCTTTCATGGCTCACGTCCTTTGAATCCCGTAATATTATCTTGAATTACATTTGAATTAACTAATAAGGTATTGCCGAATTAATATTTTATTTATTGTTGGACTCAAAATAAATGGGTTTATTTCAAATTTTATAATTTTACGGTAAAGTGATCAGATGGCTCTTAACAGTTCCATGCTAATGGTGTTTGCTCGAGGATTTAAGTGTGAAACCATTGCACAAAACTAGTCTGTTGGAATTGCAGTGTTCAGCTGAATAATGTGGCTTCACTTGGGCATGTAGTGCATAAAAGTGTTCTGGTAGCTTTGAAGCCATTCCTACTAAAATACTTTTGTTCCAATATGGAGACTTTCTCACTTTCTAACTTGTTTTCTGTTCATTTTTTATCTTTAAGTTAAAACGCTGTTTTGTTTGGGCGTTACGATATATACTATATTAGATAATTGTATATAAACTCTTTCTAATGTAGCTCCTAGAAAACATGTCTCTTACCCTGTGCCCTCGGTTTGTGACAAAACTCTAGTATTAGCAACGAAATATTTTAATTCTAAAGACGCTCAGACTAACTTATTTAAAACTTAAAAAGAAGAAACTATAATGAACAGTAAGATTGCACAAAAAAATAATAATTAAAAATATATTACAATGAATAAGATTGGGACTGCCCCCCCCCCCTTGTTTTGTTTTTTACTTGGCTCTCTTTTTTAATCCAGCCCCCACTCTCTGTGATGCTTGCTTTGTCTACGTTTTAAATTTATTGTTCTTCATAGTGGATCTTATTGTTACCACCTCAATTTGCCAAGAAAGATGAAAAGGCTCAAATATTCTTCCAAAAGTACCCAATCCCCCCCTCTCCCTCCCCAGCATCATTGAAAGCGGTAATAACATGTCTTTTTGTACAACCCTTAAAATAAAAGAATAATAATTCAGTTATGGTCAGATACATGCCTCTGTTATCTAATGACTTTCCTCTTTTGTTCAGCCAACGAATTGTCTCCGAACAGCTTCAAAAAATGACTTGTTGCCGAAGTATTGTCTGAATTTTTCTTACTCTTCGTAAAAAAATTTTTTTTGAAAAATATAGCTGTTGCTATACTCGAAAAATTAATGATTTTACTTTTTTCAGGGTCGCCTTGCAATGGAATGGGTTATAGGCAAGATTAATACCGAAGTCAGTGATCTTAAAGCTTCAGCATCCACTCTTTGTCAGTCTATAGATGATGTTGCACATGAAATTCAAATTCTGGCAACGCCGAAAGTATCAGCAGCGTCCCCGGAAACGAAAACTTAACATTTGATTATATTGGATTTTAGGCAATTATTACATTAGCTGGCGGCTTAAAAAACCTGAATTGTAACTTGTACAAACGTAAAACTAAAGTTGTAAACTTTTTTGGAGTGGGTTAATTTGTCGCTAGCTTTGAAAGAAAATAAATTGACTAAATTTATCTCTCTGTTCTTAGTATTTAATTACTGCCATGGATATTTTTAGCTCTTGATTCCACAGTGATCGCTTTTGGCCAGTATCTTATACCCTTTATGTAGTAAAAGTGTTTGGTCTTCATTTTTTTTTTCCTGAATCAGGTATATACGATTCTGATCAAATTAAAAAAAAATATATACTTTAGGTTTTAATATCCAGAAAGTTGTGTGTTAGTTCGTTCATCAGCTGATTAATAATGAATTTAGAATTGCTTATTCTTAATTTGTTACTTTTATTGCCATGCAAGTGTGGCGTGCTCCTACAAATCCAATCATCTCTTAATGAAATGTTATTGTAGAGTAAGTATTCTAGTCTTAATTAGTAAAATGCCTCAGAACTACTAGGTTATTTGAAACTCAATTTAAAAATTTATTTTTGTTTTTGAAGGTGCTGGCTAAACTGTAGTCTATATAACTTTTCTATTCCGTTTTTTTTCTGTGGTCATACTCCATCTTTTTTATTATTGTGGACGAGTGTGGAAGCTCGAGTGTTTATACCTGTCGTATGAAGTTTTGAAATTGTTGAGAAATAAAAACTGCATTCAGACTTTTGTTTTTGCATTTTGTTTGAAAATTTATAACGCATATAATTTTCAACACCTAGGTAAGTCCGCGAAGTTCAGCCAATAGCAGAAGATTTGTGAAAAATTTCCAAAAAGAAACACAAAAATAAGTGTCTACATATATAATGGTGTATACTTGTTTAAATATTTTGCTTCAAGCGCTTAACGAAAACACTGCCTCATCTATTTTGATTCTTTTTGCAAAAGGGGATATAAATCGGAAAGTTCGACTCATTTCGTTTGATTGATCATTTTCTCCCTTTAACGTGAAATAACGGCTGTAAGTTAAAAATACGTTTCAGTTAAATATAGCTGATTTCCGTAGCTTAATCCGAGAAGAGCAAAAAATAAAGCTACAAGGTCTTATAAAAAAGGCTTATGAACTTTCATGAAAAAAGTGTAGAATGAGCCAAGTCATAATTTACTTTAGTTCGACAAAATCATCCTATTCCTTAAGAGAAAGAACACGAAATCTTAATTTGAACGTTGTTGGAAGATGTGAGAATTTATGCTCTTCAGTGGAAGAAGTTGAAAGTACTTCTACTAAAAACGGGGGTTATGTTCCTTATGATATGTAATCCTGGCTCATTTAACTCTACATTTGACTCTGCATCCAAATTTAAAACTATTGGGAAAAAAAGCAGAAGCATGGGAAGGAGATGGAAATCACAATGAAACTGTACCTTGTTCGTTGTTGTTGATGATGGGGGAGCGTACACTAGTGTTATCAATCACTCTTAACACACGTGACCCTTTTTCTTTTATTCATTAAAAAAAAACCTTTACGAATACGAAGTTTTCTAATGAAAAATAAAGACCATATTAAATTTAAAATCAGAAGAATTAGAAACCTACAATAACTCAACTCAAAACGACCTGAAATTACTATTAAATAATGAGTGAAATCAAAAACGAACAATAAACAATCATAGCAAAAAAACATACAATAGGTACTAATATAAGTGAATAAATAAATGTCAAAAAGAGTAAAGCGTAACTTGAATATGCAAATCAAGCCTGAAACGAACAAAAATCTACAAAGAAGAGTTCGGGTTTTGTCTCATTCTTTCACTGTAAAAGTACAAAACCCTCTGCGTCATTGGGGCTTTACCGAAAATTATATATGTCTTGAACAGTCTTGGAAAGTACAAATAAAATCAAACTGAATGTTTGATATATAATGCTATTAATTGTTCAAAGATCATCAGTTCAAGGTTTTATTCACTGTAATTTATTTTCATTTTCAATGCTGCAATAACTGGAAATGAAAATATTTGTAATATAATTCGTTTTCAGTGAAGCACCAATGACATAGTAGGCTTTAGACTTTTACAGTTTGGGAAGGGAGCAGTATCCGTACTCTTGTTTGTAGTGAAGCTGTCTTTCTCTTGAACAGTCTTGGAAAGAACTAATAAAATATTGCATATTCTAATAAGACCTGCATAGTCAACTTTAGCTTTACTCGTTTTGATATTTATTTATTCATTTATATTAGTGCCTGTTGTATGTTTTTTTGCTATGATTGTTTATTTTATTTATGTTTTTTTTTAGTTTGAGTTATTGTAGGTTTCTATTTCTTCTGATCTTAAGTTTAATATGAGCATAACTTTTCTTTAGAAAGCTTCTTTTTTGGAAAGTTTTTTTAATTAGTTTCTGTTCGTTTTTTATTGCTAAAGTTTCATGTTTTTCAAAATTCCCTATTTCAGAATATTTTGTTTAGTCTAAAATAAAAAAAAACGACAAAGAGGTAAAACTCAATGAAAAGACAACAAACGAGACTGCGGTCAGTAGAGAGAAAAGATTAAAGACTAAAACAACGCGGATATTTCACCTGTATGTTAACTCGGCTTCCTCAGCACAAGAGAAACAAAGGACAAAACTAAACTAAAAAAAGAAAAATCACCAACAATATTAATACAATTATTGCATCTAATCCACGTAGGGAAAAAAAGCTATTAGAGTTACTTCGACGAGAACACCAAAGCAACTGAGGAAAAAGTATAAAAATTGAAATTAAATATTCTGTTCCGAAATAATCCCCTTGTCACCTTTTATTGAAGCAACTCTCCTTGGTCTAACAGGTAATCTAGTCCCCTGGTGATTATGTAAAACCTTAATTCCCTTATTGACTATTGGCTCACTATTCAAAAGACTATCATAAATTGAGTAGATATTTAAATTTCCCATGTCCCTATTTATTGAAAGATTAGCAAACATATGTTTTAATTTCTATAGCCTCCCTCGCCCACTGAGAAAAACCAATATCATTAGACACAGCTTTGGCCTCATCAAATTGTACAAAATGTTCATGTTGAAAGAAAATATGTTCAGCCAGAGCCGATACAAAAGTTTCAGGAGGCTTGCTTAGTTGTAGGTTTTTTTTCTATTGAGTTGCAATCCTCTATACATTTATCAAGAAATTGTTGGTGAGTTCTATTTTATACACCCCACTAACTAAATTTCCCCGGGTTAAATCCTTCCCGGAATTAGGGAAACTACCTATTGGTCTCACTGATTGGTAACATCTATCAATTTTATGTTTACGCAAAATTTGTTTAAGCATCTCTCCCAAAACAGGTACATAAAGCAAAGAAATGAATTTTTCAGACTGGCGGGGGGGGGGGGGGGAGGCTACGTTGACAACGAAGTGTTTTTTTTATCTCATCGTTGGACTATTTCAAACAAACTGGCTATCTCAAAATTTTCATTTGATGCATTTGGAGAAAAGATGGTGTTTGTGTCAGGGGGGTAGATGCCTTCCGTTAACTTTTGACTCATAAAAAGGTAACTAGAACTTCCAATGTTCAAGAAAATGAGCCACCTCCGAAGTTTGTATGACCACCTATTATATAAAAACCTGATACGCCCACTATGTGTAGCCTATAGAATTTGACACCAAGATCTGGGGGGTTGTGTCGACCCGGATTTTCTATTATCTGATGTTTGAACTATTTTAAAAATGATTATCTCAAAATCTGTATCGGAAGGGTTTGGGAAGAAAGGGCAAAGGGGGGGGGGGGTGCTAGTTGCCTTCGGATCTCATTTGACTCTTAAAAGTGAACTAGAACTTCCAATTTGCAATGAAATGAACCCTCCGAAGTTTACACGAGCATCCCTACCATAAGAACCATATGTGCCCCCAGAGTACAACTTACAAAGCCTGCCCCCGGGCCCTGGGAGGTTGCGTGGACACCGGAGTTTTTCTTATCTGACCTGTGGACTATTTTTAACAAAATGGCTATCTCAAAATTGTTATCGGATGGGTTTTGGAAAAAAGGGGCGTAGAGAGACTAGTTGCCCTCGGATCTCTTTTGACTCTTGAAAAGTGAACTAGAACTTTCAGTTTCCAATCAAATAAGCTCTCTCTGAAGTTTATACGAGCATCCCTTTCATAAGAACACTATTTGCCCAATGGACATAGCTTACAATGCCTACCCTCGGGCCCTAGGGGGTTGTGTTGACAACGGAGTTTTTGTTATATGACATTTGAACTATTAAAAAAATGCTATCTCAAAATTTGTATCGGATGAGTTTGGAAAAAAAGGGTGTGCGGTGGGACTAGTTGCCCTCCAATCTCTTTTAACTCTTAAAAAATTAACTAGAACTTTCAATGTCCATTCATATGAGCTCTCTCTGAAGTTTATTCGAGTATCCCTTCCGTAAGAACCATATATGCCCACAGGGCATAACTTACAACGCGTGCACCCAGGCCCTGAGAGGTTGTATCGACACCGGAATTTTTTTTTATCTGGCCTTTGAACTATTTAAAAAAATGGCTATCTGGGAATTTATAAGGGATGCATTAGAGAAGAAAAGAGCGTGGGGGGGTGTGGCTAGTTGCCCTTTGATCATTTTTGACTCTTAAAAACTGAACTAGAACTTTCAATTTCCAATCAAATGAGCCCTCTCTGAAGTTTATACGAGAATCCCTTCCATAAGAACCAAATATGCCCCCATGGCAGAAATTTAAACGCCTGCCCTTGGACCCTGGGGGGGGGGGGGGCTGTGTCGATACTGGAGTTTTTGTTATATAATCTTTGAACTATTTTTAAAAAATGGCTATCTCAAAATTTTCAACGGATGTATTTGAGAAAAAAGGGCATGGGGGGCTAGTTAACCTCTGATCTCTTTTGACTCTTGAAAAGGACACAAGGACTTCCAATCGAAGGAGCCCCCTCTGAAGCTTATGCGACGACCGCTTCCATATTAAGGGCCTCTGGAAAAGAAATTATAAAAAATTGGAGCCGTATGGCCTTTACTCTAGGCAAAGGTATAGCGTTGCCTGTGAAATGTGAACTAGAACTTTCAATTTCCAATCAAATGAGCCTTCTCTGAAGTTTATACGAGCATTCCTTCCGAAAGTACCATGCATGCTCCCAGTGTATAACCTACAACACCTGCCCCCAGGCCCTGGGGGTTTGTGTCGACAGCGGAGTTTTTTTTTATCTGATGTTTGAACTACTTTTAAGAAAATGACTATCAGAATTTTATCGGAAGGGTTTGGGGGAAAAGGTTTTTTCTTGGGGGGGGGGGGGGCTAGTTGCCCTTGAATCTTTTTTGACTAACTATTTTTTTTAGATAAACTAGAACTTTCAATTTCCAATCAAATGAACTCTCTCTGAAGTTTATGCGAGCATTCCTTCCATAAGAATCATATACGTATGCCCCCTGGGCATAATTTGTAATGACTGCCCTCGGGCCCTGGAGGTTTGTGTCAAGACCAGAGATTTTGTTATATAACTTTTTAAATATTTTTAACAAAATGGCTATCTCAAAATTTCCATCTGATGCATTTGGGGCAAAAGGACGTTTAGTGGGGGGGGGGGTAGTTGCCCTGCAATCTCTTTTGATTCTTAAAAAGTGAACTAGAACTTTTACTTTTCAAACAAATGAGCCTTGTCTGAAGTTTATACGTGCATCCCTTTCATAAGAACCATATATGCCCCCAGGGCGTAACTTACAACGTCTGCCCCCGGGCCCTGGGTGGTTGTGTTGACACCAGAGTTTTTGTTATCTAACCTTTTAACTACAACTGTCAATTTCCAATCAAATGAGCCCTCTCTGTTTATACGAGTATCCCTTCCACAAGAACCATATATGCCCCCAGGGCATAACTTACAAAACCTGCCTCCGGGCCCTGGGGGCTTGGTCGACACCGGAGTTTTTGTTATCTGACCTTTGAACTATTTTTAACTAAATATTAATTTCAAAATTGTTATCTGACGCATTTGAAGAAAAAAGTGGGGGGAAGGGGGTCTAGCTGCCCTCCGATTACTTTTGATTCTTAAAAAGTAAACTAGAACTTTCAATTTCCAATCAAATGAGTCCTCTCTGAAGTTTATACGAGCATCCCTTCCATAAGAACCTTATATGCCCCCAGGGTATAATTTACAACGCCTGCCCACGGGCCTTGCATGGTTGTGTCGCCACCGAAGTTTTGATCTTTGAACTATTTTTAACGAAATGGCTATCTCAAAATTTTTATTAGATTCATTTGGGGAAAAAAGGACGTGGGGGGGGGCTAGTTGCCCTCCCATATCTTTTGACTCTGAAAAAAATGAACTAGAACTTTTAATTTTCAATCAAATGAGCCCTCTCTGAAGCTTATACAAGCATTCCTTCCACAAGCACCATATATGCCCCCAGGACATAACTTACAACGCCTGCCGTCGGGCCCTGGGCGGTTGTGCCGACACCAGAGTTTTTGTTATATGATGTTTTAACTATTTTTAACAAAAGGGCTGTCTCAAAATTTTTATCAGATGTATTTGGGGGGAAAAGGGCGTAGAGAGGGTTGGGCAGTTGCCCTCTGATCACTATTGAATCTGGAAAAGTTAACTAGAACTTGTAATTTCCAATCAAATGAGCCCTCTCTGAAGTTTATACGAGCATCCCTTCTTTAAGAACCATATTTGCCCCTAGAGCATAACTTGCAGCACCTACCCCTGAGCCCTGGGGGGTTGTGTCGATCCCGAAGTTTTTGTTATATGATCTTCGAACTATTTTTAACAAAATGGCTGTCTCAAAATTTTTATCAGATGTATTTGGGGGGGAAAGGGCGTAGAGAGGGTTGGGCAGTTGCCCTCTGATCACTATTGAATCTTGAAAAGTTAACTAGAACTTTTAATTTCCAATCAAATGAGCCCTCTCTGAAGTTTATACGAGCATCCCTTCTTTAAGAACCATATTTGCCCCTAGAGCATAACTTGCACCACCTACCCCTGAGCCCTGGGGGGTTGTGTCGATCCCGAAGTTTTTGTTATATGATCTTCGAACTATTTTTAACAAAATGGCTACCTCAAAATTTTATCGGATACAATTGGGGGAAAAGGGTGTGGGGGGGCTTTTGGCCCTCCAATCACTTTTGACTCTTAAAAAGGGCACTAGAACTCTCGATTTCCAATCGAATGAGCCCATTTGAAGTTTATACGACGACCCCTTCCATCTAAAGTGCCTCTAGGGAAAAAAATGGCAATAAAACATAGGAGCCGTATGGCGTTTCATAGGCAGCACAATAGCGTTGCCTAAGTAAAGAACGATGTTGGCACAATGTATTTTTTATTTTTTTCTTGGTCTTAGACCAGCGCACTTCGTATTGAAGGAGTTGTCGTAGAAACTTAAAAAATGGCTCATTCAATTGGAAATTGGAGTGGCTTTTGGTTTTTTTTAATAGTCGAAAGTGATTGGAGGGCAAGCAGCCCCCCCCCCCACCACCACGCCTATCATTCCCCCAAACACATCCAATCAAAATTTTGAGATAGCCATTTTGCTCAGCGTAGTTGATTTCCAAATAGAAAATATATTTTTGAGGAGGTCACTCCCCCACAACCCTCAGGGCAAGGGTTTTAAGTTATGCCCTTGGCGCATATAAAAACGATGTCGGCACAATGTATTACTTATTATTTTTTTCCTTTAGAGCAGGGCACTTTGTACCGAAGAAGTTGTCGCAGAAATTTCGAAAAGAGCTCATTCAATTGGATAGCGGGGTGGTTCGGGCCGTTTTTGATAGTCAAAAGTGATTGGAAGGCAACTAACACTTCTTCCACGTCCACCATTTCCCGAAACACATCCAATAAAAATTTTGAGGTAGCCATTTTGTTCAGCGTAGATGATTTCCAGATAGAAAATATGTTTTTGAGGAGGTCACTCCCCCACAACCCCCAGGGCAAGGGTTTTATCTTATGCCCTGGGGGCATATAAAAACAATGTTGGAACAATGTATTATTTGTTTTTTTTTTTCTTTAGACCAGGGCACTTCGTATCGAACAAGTTGTCGTAGAAACTTCGAAAAGGGCTCATTCAATTGGAAATCGGAATGGCTTGTGCCCTTTTTAAAAGTTGAAAGTGAATGGAAGGCAACTAACACCCCTTCCACGCCCACCTTTTCCCGAAACACATCCAATTCACATTTTGAGATAGCCATTTTGTTCAGCGTAGTTGATTTCCAGATAGAAATAACGTTTTTGAGGAGGACACTCCCCCACAGCCTCAGGGCAAGAGTTGTAAGTTATGCTCTGGGGGGCATATAAGGTTTTTATAGAAAGTGTCGTTGTGGTAACTTCAAAAAAGGCTCATTTGATTGGAAAATCAAAAAGGTCTAGTGCCCTTTTTAATAGTCGAAAGTGACTGGAGGGCAACTAACCCCCTCTCACGGCCACATCTTCCCCAAACATCTCCAATCAAAATGTTAATATAGCCATTTTGTAAGTTCTGGAAATTGGGTCTTTTATGATAACAGCCCCCCCTCCCCCCGCCACAGCTCTCAGGGCAAGGGTTGTAAGTTATGCCCTGGGGGCATATAAGGTTTTTATAGAACGGGTTGTCGTTAAAACTTCAAAAAGGGCTCATTCGATTCGAAATTGAAATGGCTAGTGCCCTTTTTAATAGTCGAGATTGATTCTAAGGCAACTAACACCCCTTCCACAACCACTATTTTCCCAAACTCATCCAATCAAAATTTTGAGATAGCCTTTTTGTTCTGCGCAGTTTAAAGTTCAGGAAATTATACCTTAGAGCAGGGCACTCCCCCCAAAGTTTTCTGGGCTTTTTTGATTTGGATTTTGTTTATAATGGATTCAGATTTTGTTTATAATGGACATGCGTTGAGCTTGAAGTATCATACCGTCTCACGACATCATGGAGAGAACATAAGATATTTTTGATTTGTAAGCTTTAGCTACACAGATTTATAATGTGAGTTCTGTTTTGTAAATTTTCTTAGGTTTTTCCAAATAAAATCATGTTTGTAGTCCCTCTCCAACATATTCAAATTGATGGTATACCCCCCCTCCCCAATACAAAAAAATCTCTACTATGCGATGTTTATAGTCTTTAGAAAGCATAAAATACGCTCTTTTTTTACCATGTAACCCCCCCCCCCGTTAACGATTTTAATTCTTTCATTGGAAGTAATTCCTTTTTTCTATAAATTTATACAATTTTCATGCTTTCTGTATCCTAGCAAAAGTGACAACTTACATCCGTCAACTCTTAGATATTAATATACTGATCCCCTTATGAAATTAAGCTGCTAACCTGACATTTATCATTTCCGTAAAAATTTAAATAGGGGTAATTATTGGCACCCGTCAAATGCACATCCGGCATGCTAATTCTCGTGAATTTGCGCTTAAGCATTACATTGGTTTCATAAAAAAGATGTTTTTTCTAGTCAAATTAAAACCGTATTTTTCTACAGTAAATCTTTTGAATTGCAAAGGAGGCTGGTGTCAGTTATGATATACATTTTCAAATGGAAACTGTTATTGCTCCGTTTTTAAGTGGTCATTTTCTATTCGAAACAGAAGAGTGGGGACCGTGCGTAAGTTATGGGGCTCGCTTCTAACAGCTTCGTTGTAAGGTGAAACAAACTGTTTCTTCCCGTGAAAAGTAAGGGGATGGATCCATTTTGTAAACATGTGCACCCTCTTGACAAAAAAACTACTTTAGCCTTTCCTGTATATACCCCTGAAGTTTAGTGTTTGGTTAGCTTTTAAATATACCATATTTTGTCTGATATATTTATGGTGGGCAATTTCGAGATCTAGATTTCAAATCATTGGCATGGAGTTGATAAACCTTTTGGCCCTAAGGAATAATGCTAGTTTTTTTTTTAACTTTAAACACATCTTAGCTCTCTTTTGCTTTAAATTATATGCTGTTTTAATTTCTAAATGGTAAAAACATAAACATTGATTTCTATCCTAATGCTACAGACTACTGATTGTCAAGGTTTATTTCTCACAAGTTGTGTAATAAAAACGTTTGATTTCCAAGCATAGCTTCTTCTTCGCAAATTTTTACTTTTTGCTTTGCTGAAAAGGGGAGATGTGCTTCTTTGGGACAATGGCACATGCTTTCTAGAGAAGGTTATGTCTCACAATAAAAATCTGTAGAAGGGTGTGCTAATTTTTCTTCTGTAACAGAGGAGTCATTTTTTTTTACTAAAATTGTTCTTCTTTTTAAGGATAAATATTAGAAATTCCCACTAGCACCTGTAAAGAGAGCTATGGGTAATGATGTAACTCCTATGCAACGGCTGGAGATGGCCAGCCGATCCAGAGCTCCCCACATCCGTTCCAGACCAGCGCTGCCTGCCCAAGTTCCATTCGCGCAGGCACCAGTGCAGCATGGCAGAAAATTAAAGAGAGAATGAATGCTCACACGATGGGGAACGCCGCTGGCCCATCTGTGCAAGCCAATGACATCGTTGCCGCAGCTACACAAGATTATGAGGTTGCCCCTTTCAAGCATTACCGGGCCCATTACGAGCAACGCAAGACGAGAATGATATGGCCCCTACAGCTCTCAACATGCAGGCTGTAGACCTAAATGTAAGTTTAATTTTTATTTCTCGCTAAAGATTTTTTCTCTCTAAGCAAATATAATGCTCTTCTTTGAATCATGTCAAGTGCATGCATTCAGCCTGCTAAATTCTCTTGAATTAGGTTAGCGAAGCCAAAAAAGGCACTATATTCCGGTCATAATTTTCAATAGTAAGTAGCAAAATCTTTGCGATATTGTTTCTCAAGTAAAAACTGCTTTATTAACGAATCGTTCATCTTGCCTCTACAGATATCATAAAAACAACTTTCTATTGGAATGAGTTGTGTATCATGACAGGAGATGGCCTGAAAGGGATAGGTAAAAATTGTAAAGTAGAGTAAATCTCAAACCATCTCAAACCAAGTAAAGACCCCTGTTTTTTCCATAGCAGATAAAGTGTCTTAATATGAAATTTTTGGGCGGGGGCTATTTGAACAAAATCAAAACCTACTATGTTATGTTTTAGATTGTAAATATCTTATATTGGAACTTTGGAAATTGGAACTTTCAGGATATATAGAGAAGTTAGAGTAGTGAATTAACCAAATGGTACTATGTACATACTACTACTACTACTACTACTACTACTAATCGGGTTTTAAATGACACGAAAATAATAATCCAATTTAAAAAAATAGGGTGATTTAGACACTTTGAAAATAAGCTATTTTCTTTTATATTGGATTGGTTCCAAATTCTTTGTCTTCCTCCTCATCATTTGAAGAAGCAGAAACAAGTCATGAACTCATTGACACGCCTTTAGAATTTCATGCCATTCAGAACAATGAAACATAACCCATCAACGAATGGCATGGTATTGTTAACTCTATTGAAATACCTTCTAATATTGACGATTTATTAACTAATTATTTCAATGTAGATAATAGTACAGTTGAGCAAGGTAATTTAGCTAGTTCAGAGGGGGACTTACCTTTGCTAAGTCCAAATACATTGCCAATTTTATGTGATTTTGCCAATGAGTTAACTGAGAATTTGTTAACCCCCACTGATTTAATAGACATAGTTCCAGTTCAAACAAATGAAATGACTCCAATGGATTTACATAGCCCTATTATTGAACAAAGCGGGGGTGGAGGGGGTATAATATACTAAAGGGGGAGGGTAACGATAAACAATTTCCAATACTACCAGAATTCTATCAATCAAATGCAATACTAAATACAATAGTCGTTTATAGTGCAACCTTTGGGGATCCATTTAATACACTTATGGGGGGGGGGATTTTATATTTGACCCTATAGATATTGTTTATGTATATGTAGAAAAATTTCGTGCACTGTTAGAAAACCAGATTCAGTTGTGGGGGGTAGGGACTCTATTGAGGCTTCAATTGTTTTGTAAAGATATTTTATCAAACAGTTCGTGGTAACGAACTGTAAGTAAGGAGCGACCCGGCTCAATGGTAACCGAAACTCTAAAAAACGGAATTTTGGTACCAATAGATACGTCAAAAGAATCAGATTTTAATTCTGATTTCAAAAATATAAGTTTCATCAAGTTTAATCTTACCCATCAAAAGTTACGCGCCTGAGAAAATTTGGCAGATTTTCGAAAAAAGGGGGAAAGACCCCCTAAAAGTTATAGAGCCTTAATGAAAATCACACCATCACATTCAGCGTATCAGAGAACCCTACTGCAGAGGTTTCAAGCTCCTATCTACAAAAATATGGAATTTTGCATTTTTTGCCAGAAGAAAGATCGCGGGTGCGTGTTTATTTTTTTTTTCCCCAGGGGTAATCGTATTGACCCAGTGGTCCTAAAATATCGTAAGAGGGCTCATTGGAACAGAAATTAAAAGTTATAGTGCCCTTTTTAAGTGACCAAAAAAATGGAGGGCAACTAGGCCCCCCCACGCTCTTTTTTTCTCAAAGTCACCCAATTAAAATTTTGAGATAGCCATTGTGTTTAGCATAGTCGAAAATCTAATAAATATGTCTTTTACGATGACTTAATCCCCCACAGTTCCCAGGAGAAGGGCTGCAAGTTATCAACTTTGCCCATTGCTTACATATTCTTTTGGATATTGGGAAGTATAAAGACATTTTCAGGAAGAACTTTTTTCTGGGGGTGAGGAGTGGGGCTGGAGGAGTTGGTTACTCGGGAAAATCTCTCTGTAGAGGATGTTTCGTTGGGGTAAGGTACATTTCTATGAAAGGGGTACCGGATTTCCAAGCATTATTTATAAAACGATCAGAAATTAAATTAAAAAAAAACAAGTACTTTCAACTGAAAGTAAGAAGCAACATTAGAACTTAAATTGAACAGAAATTATTACGTATATGAGGGGGGTCTCCCCCAAGTCAATACTTTGCTCTTTACGCTACAGTTTTTTTTAGCGCTTTCAAAAGAGCTATATATCCTAATAAACGGCCTTTGTAATTCAGGGTTTTTTTAATTAAATTTTTTTTTAACTTTTAAATTAAAGAGCGTGGTATTGACTAAGGGGAGAACCCCATAATATACATAATAACAAAATACGTATTAAAAAAAAAAATGAAAAAAACAAGCGATACGGCTCAATGGTAATCGAAACTTTTAAAACCGGAACTTTGATGTCAATAAATGTATCAAAAGAATGGGCTTATAATGCTGATTCTAAATATATGAATTTTATTAAGTTTAGTATTACTCATCAAAGGCTACGAGCCTCAGAAAACTCACCTGATTTTTTAAAGAGGGGGGAAACATCCCCTAAAAGTGAAAAATTTTTAATGAAAATCACACCGTCAGATTCAGCGTATCAGAAAACCCTATAACATAGGTTTCAAGCTCATAAATGCAAAAATCTGCAACTTTGTATTTTTTGCCAGAAGAAAAATATACGAATATAGAAGTTCGTTACGTAACTTAATTTGTAAATTACGTCAGAACCAAATTTAGAGACAGCCATTTAGCAAAAGAAAAGTAAAATTTTTATGCAAATTTTGTTTACTTATTCAATGACGGCGAGCCAAAATAAAAGATGCATTAACTAAAAAACGATCAGAAATTAAATAAAAAAAACAAGTTTTTTAAACTGAAAGTAGGGAGCGACATTAAAACTTAAAACGAACAGAAATTATTCCGTATATGAAAGGGGCTGTCCCCTCCTCAACGCCTCGCTCTTTACGCTAAAGTTTGACTCTGTCTCAAAACTTTATTTTTTAAAACAATAAAAAACTTTAGCGTAAAGAGCGAGGCGTTGAGGAGGGGACAGCCCCTTTCACATACGGAATAATTTCTGTTCGTTTTAAGTTTTAATGTCGCTCCTTACTTTCAGTTAAAAAACTTGTTTTTTTAATTTAATTTAAATAAGGGCAAAAGCGAGGTGTACGATCATTATGTACACACCGAGATGCTAGTGGTCATTTGGAAAATTATGAAACAGTTTTAATGCAGTGGATAGATCACGTTATTACGCATCTTGAAAATGATAATGAAAATGGTAGTGGTTCCGTGGTTTTATTTTTTGAAAATTTTTGCGTTAATATTTGTAAATCTAAAAAGATTTTATTTTAAGAGGGGGGCATAGGGACACAGGTACAGTTTTAAAATATAATCCAGGTTTAGAGGGTTGTAATTTAGATTTAGAGGGGCGTTCAAAGAATCTGTTTTGATACGGGCCAAAAATGTTTCATGTACGCTTTCCTAATATCAGCATTCGAACCTCTAGCAAATTACGCTACAAAGAAAATCTGATTTCCCCCTGTAGATTTCTCTTGTTTAGAGGGAAAATTTCCAGTAACGCTAAGGTTAATTGATATTTTCGAACGGGCCAATGCCTATTTAAATATCGGCGTTACTGTGATCCAATATGAAATTGTATTTGAGGATGGAGAAGGTTCTAATAAAAAGGGGGTGTCTTTACCGGTAAGTGGCCCGTCAATTGAATTGGTGAAGCACTGGGTTTGGTTGTTGTATACACCACCTAGTGAACCCAATGCAATTGGCCATTTCAATCCAATTACAGATATCAGTAGAGTTCTGGGGGAGGGTGAAACACATGGGACACGTTTCTACCGTCCAACATACCTGTCTAGATGGCGTAGTGATTTAAAACTACAGGATCATATGAAGCATTGTAGACGGCATGGATATCAATCAGTGGGAACAGTTGCAGGTGACAGGGCCATTTTAAGATTTAAAAATTTTTAAAATACGCTCATTCAAAGCAATAAGATCGCTTTGGATTGTGAATATAGGCTAGTGGATGTGAACGACCCCCGATTTCCGAATCGAATCAAAGAACATCAAGCTATTGCGGTTTCCACTGTCCACGCACAAAGAGACAGCTCTAACACAATGCAGTTGTTAGAAATAGTCGAAACATTGAATGAGAATGAATGCATGATCAGGGCATTGACCAAATTAAGTGTCACTGCAAATGGAGCTAATTCTCGTTTGAGAAATATTCCTTACCCCCAATGTTGTTGTCCAAAGAAAATCGTCTGGCGATTAAAAATCAAACAATATACTGGGTTTGTAAGGGTGAAATTCAAGAGGGGACTTCGGGGAAGGGGACTAGGGGGAAAAGAGGAGGGAAGGGGAAAGTCAAGGACCATAACCACTTATGGCACGAAAGAACATCAGGGGGTAGTAGTTTTTGAGGGGCGGCACATCAATCGTGCAATGGGAATGTAAGCCAGCAGTTTTTTATACCGGTTTTCACAATTCAAATTACGATTTAAAGTTTATTTTACCGGCTTTGGCAAGTATGCACATGGAGGGAGGGGGAGTAGATAGTCCATTGGTAAACAATTCATTTACCTACAATATTATCCCCAAATCAGCTGAGAAGCTGGTGCTTCTCGAGTTGAAATGGCAGGTAGTGAATAATGGGCATACGTGCTGGAATAAAGTCAGGTTTCTATATTCATTTAGTTTTTTACCTCAAAGCTTTGAGTCAATTGATTCAGATGCAGAAAAGAGAAAATTTTGATGGTTTTCCTCTGCTTAAACAACATTTTCCAAACAGTGAAACATATAACCTACTGACCTGTAAGGGTGTATATACATATAAATATTACTGCTCTGACGCACGGTTAAGTGAGGAGAAACTACCTCCAATTGAAGCTTTCTATAATTCACTTACCAATAGTGAATGCACTGCCGAGGAATATGAGTTTGCCGAGAGGGTTTGGGATAAGGGTAATTGTAAAAATGGGTGGGATTATTGTAGAATGTACTTGGCCAGTGACGTACTCACTCTATTAGATATTGTCTGTAAAAACACAGAACAAATTTATTCAGAGTTTTGACTATATATTGGCTACTTTTTTTCCACACATCATTTGGTGATGGACTTGATTCTAAAAATTAGAAGGGAGGAAATAGGGTTGATCACTGACGTGGATCAACACCTTTTTGTAGAAATATCGACGAGGGGGGGGGGGTATGTTTTTCATGGAGATCGCGTTTTAACAACAGATCCAAGTGGACAAGACACTGTTGTAAAGTCTAATGCAGTTTTAATTGACATGAACTCATTGTACCCCTTGGCAATGTCTCACTACTCTTTGCCGTGAAGAAATTATAAATTGCTTGAGAATCCTTGTGAGATCCCCGACATTCACACCGTCGAAGACAATGGGCCACAAGGATGGTTCTTTGAAATTAACGGGCAGATACCATTGGAACTTTACAATTCTATCAAGGATTTTTTATTTCCTTGTATCAATAGACCTGTGACCAAGGACTCACTGAACCCATACAATCCATCTTTGTCCGATGATATGGGCATGCACTAGACCCCCTCCAAGCAGAAACTGATTGCAGATCTAGACCCTAAACATATTATTGTTGGTCACCATGTGCTTTTGCGATGGATGGTGAACAATGGTTTCAAGATCACAAAAATACATAGGGTCCTGCAATTCAGTAAGAAACACTACTTGAAGACGTTTATCGACACCTTTGTCAGTAAACGCTCTCAGGCAAAAAGCAAAGTTGAAAAGGAAATGTACAAGCTCATTTTAAATTCAGCTTTTGGCAAAATGTGTGAAATTGTACGATACAAATCACGTTGTGACGTCGTAACCTGCCCCCAAGAATGTATTATAGCCGACCCTAATTTTACAACTTTCACGAGCATAGAGTCGAACATGGTTCTTCTACACAGGAAAAAGAGAAATGTTGTACTGAACAAGAATATAGCAGGGTGCAGTTCAGTACTGGAAATTTCCGGAAAACTCATCTTTTTGTTCGCTAACAAATTGTATAATGCACAATTGCCAGGGAAGGTGGAGGCTCAATGGTTCCATGATGATATAGATTCTCTTCTTTTAAAATTAAAAAATGAGAAATTATTAGATTATTTATAAAATCGGGTGTACAGCACCTCGCGGATGGATTTCACTAACTGAAATGCATCCCTCTACACGGAATTGGTGAAACGTCAAGCTCCCAATCAGCTACTAATGTTAAAATCAGAGACGGGGAGTGATTTAATATCCAATTTGGTGTTCCCCGGTCCTAAAGTTTATTGTGTAGAAAACCACGAGAAAGATGTAAAGCAAGCGTGTAAAGGGGTGCCTACACATTTTGTAAAAAATAATTTCAACATTAGTGTCTACAAAAAATGTGTGGACTGCTATCTAGTCCCAAGAGCAAAGGTGCTAGCAATTCGCTCTCTGTAGTAATAGAAACTGTACTCTTAGAGTTGAAAAGAATGGCCATGTCATGTATATCTGACAAGGTCTTTGTGCTCGAGAATGGTGTAAAAGTACTCCCCCACGGCCACTATCGAATTTCAGACCGGGTTGAATGTGTAGACTATCGCAACCAACTCGGTCTGAATAAATTAACCTAACCTGATAAATTAACTTAAATGTTCAAATAGTACAACCTAACCTAACCTGATAAATTAACCTAAATGCTCAAATAGTATAACCTAACCTAACCTGCAGCAGCGGCTATTGTATACAATTTTTCCACAGCGACCCCGGCGTCGGGGGGCAAGGGGGTGGGGGGTCCCGCCCGCAGCCGGCCTTCGGCCCGTGGCTCCCACCCGCGACTGGCCTTAGGCCCGCGGCCCCGGGGGTGCGGGGCCCTTAGGGGGAGCATCTTTTAAATGATGTCAATTGTAAGGTTTCTCATATTTTCTTAGTTGTTTGTGTTCTTGCTGTACAAAAAAAGTGTTGCTGTTAATAAATGAAAAATTTCATTGTACAAATAGTGTGTGCTATTTTAAGTTGTTGTTGTTCTGGCTGTACAAAAAAGTGTTTTTGTTAATAAATGAAAGAAATATTGTTGCTATTGTTCTTGTTGAACAAATAATGTGTGCTATTCATGTTGTATAAATAGTGTTGTTGACAATAAATGAAAGTACAATATTGTTGAATAAATAGTGTGTACTATTGTTGCTGTACAGAAAAGTGTGTATGTTAATAAATGAAAGAAATATTGTTTTTTTTATTCTTGTACTAGATAGATCTATGGGAAAATTATTATATATTCATTGGACAAGTATGGTTTACAGTTAGTTGCAGTCCGACTGTTGTCAGCAGCAGTATGTATCAGTTTAAAACACCATTCAGATCGTTTCTGTGCGGTCCATCAATGTCTGGGAAAACGACACTTTTAGCTAAAATAATTCAAAATTGAAATGAAATGTTTTTGGAAAAACCAAAGAAAATTTAATATTACTATAGTATTTGGCAGGAGTTCTACGATGAAATAAAAGTTATTACCACATCCTTGCCAATACAATTCCTACGAGGGCTTGATGTTTTTAGAAATATCGAATTAAACTCATGGCTGATTATTGATGATTTGGCTGAATCAATTGAACAGTTCTCACGGGAAACGCTACAACTGATTACCGTTTGCTCTCATCATGAACACATTTCCATAACCCGAGTTCTACACAATCTGTTCCATCAGAGCAAATATATGAGAACCCTCGCTTTGAATTGCATCATCTATATTATTAACAGAGTTGTTTGTGATCCTGGTTCTCTAGTAACTATCAATAAGCAAATATATCCAGGTACTCACAAGCTTTTGCTGTCAGCGTACACTCAGGTGAAAAATAGGCCCTGTGGGCACATTTTTAGTCTTAATCAGAATACACCCGAGGATCTACGTGTAGTCACAAATATTTTTGACAAAGAAATTACTGTATATCTTCCGGTGAACAGTAGAAAAGGCTATTAGATGCCATTATGCAATTAAAGAAACTGATCAAACAATAGCATCGTTAATTTGTTTTAAGACTCCCCGAACTCCCACTCAAGAGGCCCATGTTGAAACATAGTGTTGACAATTATTTCATAAAAGTGGTATGATGCCTGTATTTAAACTTAACTGAGGGCAATGTACACTTGCCAGAAGGTGTTAGACAACAGACAAAGCAAAATCGTACCACTGTACGTGCCTGGGCTTGCAAAAACAAAGGAAAAATATTTAAAAGAAAACGTCTCCTTCAAGCGGGCGGTAGCCTTTTTACACTTTTACTGCCAATAATCGCAGGAATTGTAAACAGTTTTCTCTAGATGGCTAAACCCTATAAATTGACCCCAATAGAACTTGTCCTCTCACCCGTGGAACATTTTGAAGACAACCTAAGTGAGTTCATTAATGGTGAGAATTTTGCCGACGATAAAAAGCTAGTTCTGCTTCAAGATGGATGGAGACACGTGAAAAAACCTAAACCTTATTGTGAAAGACCCGCCGTCACCGCCAAAGATCCCCCTAAAAAGGTAATATATCCTCAAGATTCTGCACCAGTGCAATAAGAGGGGAAGGAATTGATTTCCATAGTGACATCAATTGGAAACCTATTGCCAGTGACCTATTGAGAACAGAGTAAAAGAGTATTATCATATCTCATGTTGGAAACTGGTGATGATCATCAAGTTCATGTCGATAGCAGAGGGAAACTAATTATAATTCAGGAAAAAAGTTATAATCTAGTTGGTTTAATTTGTGAAATGGTTACGCCTCGCAAAGGACTTTGATCATTTGACAATAATCTATACACATTTCTAAATGCATCAAACTTCCCCAAAAGTCTTATTGGCAATAAGCAAATTCTAAAGAAATTAAGAGAATATAGTCCTCCTACAATGCAAACACGATTTAAAAAAGAAGAAGATGAAGATTCAATCTTGGAAAACACTAGCAGCAGCAGCAGCAGGAATGATTTTATAACACCAGTGGCTGCTAGACAAAAGCGAAGACGTATTGATTCACCCTCCATTGTACAAAAAGGGAGGTGACATTGGACTACGTATTTGCGTTCAAAATGGTTGATACTGCCAATAGTGTCTCTGCTAATATCGGTGAAGTGGGAATTCCAAGTTCCCCCACAACGCTTTTTAACTTTGCCTCTGACATAGATGGCAGCAGGTTAAAAAAAGCAAAAGAATATCTAGAAAATGAACCAAGTTACACACTGCATCGGAATCGCAGGTTTCTTGGCAAACAATATCGACAAACTAAAGCCTTTTTCCCTCTGCATATAATGCAAACTTATCTTTTAACTTTAGACGCGATTCGATTCAACGCTGTCACAATACATCTTACAAATATATTCTAGTGGCAATCAGTGTCTTTAGTCGCTATGCCTATACCATTCCATTGCGATCAAAGAGAGGTGTTGAAGTTGCTCATGCTTTAGAAAGTATTCTTGAACAGGATTGCTATAGAAAAATTCAATCGGATCGCGGTAGCTAATTTGTTAATCCTCATATGCAAAAGGTTCTATTAAAATATAATACAACGCTATATCATAGTCACAGCCCGATAAAAGTTGCACTGGATGAACGATTGATAAGGATCATTTGTCAGTTAATTTCAGTATGCTGTACGCTGAAAAATACTGCTGCATTTTTGCATGATTTAGGTGAAATTATGCAAATATATAACCAACAATCACTTCGATCCCTGTCCAATATAAGCCACGGGAAGTTTATTACAGTTAAAATACATTTGATGCTTTTCTAATGCAATATTCCAGTAAAAAAAAATTGCAAAGAAGAAATTCAATGTTGGTGATACTGTTCGAATTAATAGAACCACCAATATTTTTGAAAAGGGGAATTATTTATGGAGCACTGAACTATTTAAAGTGTCTAAAATCCTAGGCACTGAACCCACGACATATCGGCTGCGAGACACCAAAGATGATGAGATTCTCAGCGGTTTTTATGAATACGAACTACAAAAAGTTAGAAACACTAGTGAAATTTATCAAATTGAAAAGATATTAAAGAGTCGTACTCGCAGGGGCAAGAGACAGTTGCTTTTTCGCTGGCTAGGATACAACTCTGATTTTGATCCTTGGGTTGCAGTTGAAGACATTAATAATGTCCAATGCCTTCTATGTGACTTTCATATCCAAAGTTTCTGATCCTCTCTACAATGATTTGAATAGAACAAGCGATTTTTGGTCGAAAGTCTCTCCCACCATCAAATTCGACGATGGAAAGTATGAAGCGGCTCTTGTCGACTGTATTCTCAAAAATACATATGATATCCTGAGAAAAGATCTCAAATATGATATAAAAATTAAACCCTATGATTGGCCGCCACCCCCAGGTGATCAAGAACAAATTCAAAAGATCAATTGGATGAATTATCCATATATTCAATTACCCTATAAAGAACTCGCCTGTATGAATGATTTATGTCGTTCTATCAATGAAATAATCACTATTTGTAAGGAAGGAGCCTTCCATTTCAATTATTCAAAAGAGGAGAGCAAAATCTATATTAATTCACCTATGGCCGATAAGGGCTATTCATAATGTCAGTCTAAAAGACGTCCTTGACTTTAAAAGCTCAATATAATCAATGGTAAAAGTTCTCGAAACACTAATTTTATTTTTGCTGACTACCTACCTGCCCTTTCTCTGGACACTTGTATGTTTCTCTACGGCTCATTTGTGGAAAAATCCCGAGTTGGTAATACTAATGTCACCCTCCTACGAGCTCTCAAACGAAAACTAATCAAGAACGTATTCACAACTACAATATAAAGCATTTTCAGTATATCCCCGTAAACACTTTGGAACTCTGTCAGTTAACACTATTTGGAACTATGTCAGTTAACGCTAAGAACTGAATTAGGTGATCCCCTAGCAATAACAAAAGGTTTGGCTGTGATTATATGCCATTTTCGACCCATTCAACAACAAGATGTCTAATAGAAAAGTGGTATTCATTTGTCCCGATATTGACTGCTATGTTAATACTCTTGGCCCAAGACAACTGGGCAATGGAATGGACTATTACAAAGGCCATTCATCACCATTACAATATAAAGCATCTTCAGTATATCTCCGTAAACACTTCCTATTTTGAACTAGGTCTGTTAACACTAAGAACTGAATTAGGTAGTCCCCTAGTAATATCAAAAGGTTTGGCTGTGATTACATGCCATTTTCAACCCATTCAACAACAAGATGTCTAATAGAAAAGTGGTATTCATTTGTCCTGATATTGACTGCTATGTTAATACTCTTGGCCCAAGACAACTGGGCAATGGAATGGACTATTACAAAGGCCATTCATCACCATTACAATATAAAGCATCTTCAGTATATCTCCGTAAACACTTCCTATTTTGAACTAGGTCTGTTAACACTAAGAACTGAATTAGGTGATCCCCTAGCAATAACAAAAAATTTGGCTGTGATTACATGCCATTTTCGACCCATTCAACAACAAGATGTCTAATAAAAAAGAGGTATTCATTTGTCCTTATATTGACTGCTATGTTAATAATCTTGGCCCAAGACAACTGGGCAATGGAATGGACTATTACAACGACCGTTCATCAAAGTCTGGCTATGGTTTTGGCAGTTGGTTTACTAAGTTGTTTCGCTCTGCACTACCTCTGACTAGAAAATATATTGTACCGGCTGCGACAGATTTTGCATCCTCTACACTATACGATTGGAGCTCTGGCAAGGATTTTAAAAAAGTGTTTTGGAAAATCTTTGGTCCTGGGCGTGAACCTTTGGCGAGCGATTGAAAACTCAACAAAATGGAAAAGATTTAAAAAGTTTGAGAAACAGTGCACCACTCATCAATTTCTACTCAGGTCCGAAAAGAAAGACATCCCTCCTGTCAAAGAAAAGAAGGAAAAACACAATACCCAGAGTAAACAGCAGAAGAGGAAGAAGCCCCAGGAAGAGAATTTTTAGATAAAAGCTAGATTTGTTTTCCTAGATGGCATATCTACCGCATAAGGATTCCTAGCCTTCAGTCGCCTCATCTTTAAATCTATTCAATGCAGAAAATGTTGATGTGAGTGTAAAACATGGATACTATGAACAATTTTATCCAAAACAACCCCTTTCCGATAACATCCACTTTCAAAGTTATTCCAATGAAGACTACTTTATGGACATGTCTTCAACATTTATTGATTTACAAATGAAAGTCCGGAAATCCGATAATACATTGCCAATTCTTGTCGAAGGAATATCCTATGAAAATTGTATATTACATAATTTATTTCGTCAAGTCAGTGTCTACATAAATGGCACACTGGTGAGCACAAGCAATAATCTCTCAAATTATACAAGCTATGTGCAATTCATGCTGATGACACCCAAGTCATACAAGGAATTGAGAGGCATCTCCAATGGATATGAATATATTACTAATACTAAGAGTACACATGTATTTAAAAATGTTAAAACTAGGGAACAGCTTCTAGTTGGAAAAATATATCATAATATATTTAATATATACCAATGGCTACCATCAAATATTAAAGTGGATATAAAATTGACGCTTGCTCCATGTAATTTCATTTTACGAAAAGAACTTGCTGCCAATCCTGTTGTAACTCTATCCCTCACCTCGGCAATACTCCATGTACGCAAACAGCAGGTTATGAGTTCTGTTGCTTTGGCAGTGGAAAAACTGAGAGCCAGTGGAAATAATATTAAACTACTTGTTCCTAATACAATCACCAATCAACGTCATATTGCCACATGCTCACGTACCTTCACTGACTCATCCTTTATCAATGGCGAAATTCCGTCAAAATTAGCCTTGGCATTTTTAAAAAGCGCTAGTGCAATAGGATCGTGGACTGGATGCCCACATAAATTTGAGATGTTTGGGCTTTCATCTCTTGTCTGCAGAGTAAATGGAATCCCACCCTACGATCTATCTTTTGATACATCCTATAGGACATTGTATGAGTTGACGATGCAAACCCTGAATCAGGATTCACAACTATTGGAAAATGTTATAACCGAAGACATGTTTGCTAAAACACATGGTATCATTGTATTGGATTTGTCTGGCAGCCAGGATATGAGTATAGTACGAACGGGGAGTGTGCTTTTAGAGTGTACATTTGCCGACCCATTAGCTGAGACTGTTGCACTAATCTCACTGAGTCAATTTAATACCTTTTGGGAAACTTCTCTCAGAGGTAGTGTTCTATTAGACCTTACACCATGAGTACCAATCAAATGATCAATGCCTCTAGTATGGATCCGTAAACTTCCAAGTACAGATCATTCTGTATATTTTCGAACTTTCTTGATAGTATTCAAGGTGCAAACAATTCCCTGATCAATGTTAATAGCAGCCCGTCGACTGTGAATACCGGCCATTGGTTGCGCATCTTTTAAACAATAGAGAAGATTAAGTTTTTTGATCCTCTCGGCCCACCCGATACATTCTACACTCCACACATCAACAACCATATTGAGAGTAGTGGGAAAACTATTATTCAAAATTGGAAGAGAGTGCAGGATCTGACGACTAAAAGCAGTGGTTTCCATGCGCTACTATATTTTGTGTTCAGATGTCGCGGCTATACTTACAAGCAGTTTCTCAACATTTATGTTGCCAATCCACGTCTGAACGACTTTATGGTGGAAAATATCCTCTCGGACCCGTATAATATTGATTTTAGTGCCCTACGAGTAAAGTGTTTTAAAAATGTATGTGAATTTGTTAATTAAGAAATGAAAAATGTATATACACAACAATGTCTCTATTCTTCACTTTATATTTCTTCTTCTTCTTTGTATAGGCAACTGTCATGAACCACTAATGCTGGTACATCATTTGAATTCACTGCATATTGATCTTGATCGGCTGCAAAGTCAAGGTCACATTTTCTACAGCATAGTGTAACCACTCTTGTCGTATCTCTTTGTATAGTCAATGATACTATTTGCATTTTTATTGTGGAATTCACATTTTTCAATCCGTCTATTTGAAGCAATATCACATATAATGTTTTCACATGATGAATCCCTTTCGGTAACTACCAAATAAAAATCGCTAGGTTTATAGTCACAATAGGTAGTGTTGTCATAATGATGACGTAGAAACCAAATTGTCTTGTTACCCCAACAGTTGAATCGTAGACCTGATTCTTCCTCCTAAAATAATTTAAAACCACGGCAATACCAATCTCGTAGAAATAAACTAAAAACACGTTTGGGGTTTCCTTCCAATCATACCAGGGTAAGTATTCTCCCACTGATCACATTTGTCATAGTGGCAGTTGGAGCATAGATGCCCTTTAGGTCGAGATTCATACTTCACTTCAACACATTACATACATCCTTTCATTTGTACATTACAGTGTTATTATAATTTACAAGGATGATACAATTTGCCCTTTTCATTATGTTCATTATTAATTGTAGGGTTCTCACTGGATCACAAACTGCCAAGATTGTACATGCATATTGGACATGTATAGAACGTTTTTTGGTTTCCGATGTCAACTCTCTCACAGCTAAAAAGAAACTGATCCTCGTTCGATAAATTCAGAGGGGAATGGTGAAAGGAGTAACTTTGTGACGTTACCTCTTTCGAATGGGGGAGCCGTCTACATTGAATCTATGGCAATGTTTTCAAAAGTATATCCAGGATATTATTCTGCTTTGTTTCGATTAAAATATCCATAAATTGAGTATAAGCATTTGAGTCACATCGTAAAAGTTTCATACAATAGTCCAATGGGGGAGAATCAGCTTTCATTATATTGTCAAGTGTTCCCTGTGATAATATCTTCCGTTGAAAGGGATAGCTCGAGAAAATCATCATCCAGAATCAAATGTTTTTCCATAATCACAAGATTCGATCTAATTCTCTCTTTCTCAAATTTATTCATTTTTCAATCCAATCACTCTCACTGCTGACTCTAGACTGACCATGAATCGTTCTTCTTAATCTAACATTCTAACAAAAAGAAAGGGACATTTTCGATTTAGAAACAATTTTATTGTATAATTACAGCAATAATATATATTACACATGTACAATTAGCGATGCAGCTTATTGTCCTCGATGTGCTTCACTATTGCACTTAAAGCACTTTGAAGTCTATTCACATGTGTTATATCAACTTCTGTAGCGAAGCATAATTGATCCTCCATTTTAAATTTGCTCAAAGATATCACATATCTTGCATATACTTCATCCATTCCAGTCAAAGCCGTGATCCTCTCCGCAATGTTTGGTGTTCTTGTATCATTGCTACCAACTCCACTATCAACTTCTAATAGTGTAAACATTCCACTCATTATTACAAATATATTCTAATAAACGAGTAAAGTCAAACTGTTCTCACTCCTTGAATTCTATTCACACACTAATAACAATTATAGCAAAAATCCTTCCTTATATTCACTGCAATCCTGTCCCGTTAGTGGATCGATATAGAATTCCCCGTCGATTATGTAATCAATTTCCCAGAACCCTAGTCCCCTTCGATGATGCAATCAATTTCCCAGAAATCTAGTCCCCTTCGATTATGCCATCAATTTCTCAGAAATCCTGTCCCCTTCACGGATTAATACCATTGATTCAGGTTAGGTATTCAGTGCGCATGCGCAAACTTTGTCTCGGAGTCAATAGGCTTAGAAACATCCCCCGATTGACCTTGAAAAAGGTGTCATTGACCCTGTTCCATTAGACTCGATTATAGATGGCACCAGTGGTGCCCTGCTGTATGTAATTAGCCGTTCATACTATTTTTGTCGTAGAAACTTGAAAAGGTCTCATTCGATTGGAAATTCAAAGGTGTAGTGCCCTTTTTAATAGTCGAAAGTGATTTGAGGGCAACTAACCCCCCTCTCACGCCCACCTTTTCCCAAAACACATGCAATCCAAATTTTTAGATTGTAATTTTGTTCAGCGTAGTTGATTTCCAGATAGAAATTATGTTTTTGAGAAGGACACTCCCCAACAGCCCTCAGGGCAAGGGTTGTAAGTTATGCCCGGGGGCATATAAGGTTTTTTATTGAAAGCGTTGTCGTAGAAGATTCAAAAAAGGCTCATTTGACTTGAAATTCAAAGGGCTATTGCCCTTTTAATAGTCTTAAAAGTGATTTGATGGCAACTAACCCCCCCCTCACGCCCACCTTTTCCCCTAACACAGCCAATCAAAATTTTTAGATAGCCATTTTATTCAACGTAGCTGAAAGTTTTGGGGATTAGGTCTTTAAGGATGACAACCCCTCCAGCCCCACAGCCCTCAGGGCAAGGGCCGTGATTTATGCCCTGGGGGCATATAAGGTTATTATAGAAAGCAACGTTGTAGAAACTTCAATTGGAAATTGAAAGGGCTAGTGCCCTTTTAATAGTCGAAAGTGATTGAAAGGCAACTAAATCCCTCTCACGCCCACCATTTCCCCAAACCCATCTAATCAAAATTTTGAGGTATCCATTTTGTTAAACGTAGTCAAAAGTTCTGGAAATTAGGTCTTTTAGGATGATAAACCCATCAGAGCCCTCAGTGCAAGGGTTGTAAGTTATGCCCTGGGGGCATATAAGGTTTATATAGAAAGTTGTTGTAGAAATTTAAAAAGGGTTTCATTTGATTGGAAATTAAAATTGCCCTTTTTAACAGTCGAAAGTGAGTGGAGAGTAATTAACCCCCCTCTCACGCCCACCATTTCCCCAAAAACATTCAATCAAAGTTTAGAGATAGCCATTTTGTTCAACATAGTTGAAAGTTCTGGATATTATGTATTTAAGCTTGAAAAACCCCCCAGAGTCCCCAGGGCAAAGGTTGTAAGTTATGCCTTGGGGGCATATAAGGTGTTTATAGAAAGGTTTTTAGTGAAAGGGTTGTTGTAGAAATTTCAAAAAGGGCTCATATGATTGGAAATTGAAAGGGCTAGTGCCTTTTTTAATAGTTGAAAGTGATTGGAGAACGACTAACGCCCCACTCACGCCCACCATTTTCCCAGACACATCCAATCAAAATTTTGAGATAGCCATTTTGTTGAACGTAGTTGGAAGTTTTGGAAATTAGGATTAGAGGATGACAACCACCCTCACAGCCCTTAGTGTAAGGGTTATAATTTATGCCCTGGGGGCATATAAGGTGCTTATACAAAGTGTTGTTGTATAAACTCAAAAAGGGCTCATTCGATTGGAAATCGAAAGGCCTAGTGCCTTTTCTAATAGTCGAGAGTGATTGGAACGCTTGCCATTTCATAGGCAGCGCAATAGTGCTGCCTAAGTAAAGAACGATGTTGGCACAACGTAATATTTATTTTGTTTCCGTACCCGGGAACTTCGTATCGAAGGAGCTAGTGTAGAAACTTCGGAAAGGGCTCATTCGATTGGAACTTGGAGTGCCTATTACCTTTTTTTATAGTCGAAAATGCCTCAGAAGGCAACTATCCCCCCCCCCCACACCCATCATTCCCCCAAACACATCCAATCAAAATTTTGAGATAGCCATTTTGTTCAGCGTAGTTGATTTCCAGATAGAAAATATGTTTTTGAGGAGGACACTCCCCCACAACCCACAGGGCAAGGGTTTTAAGTTATGCCCTGAGGGTATATAAGAACGATGTTGGCACAATGTATTATTTTTTTTTCCTTTAGACCAGGGCACTTCGTATCGAAGAAGTTGTCTTAGAAACTTCAAGAAGGGCTCATTCAATCGAAAATCGGAGTGTCTTGTGCCCTTTTTAATAGTTGAAAATAATTGGAAGGTAACTAACACCCCTTCCACGCCCACCATTTCCCGAAACACATCCAATCAAAATTTTGAGATAGCCACTTTGTTCAGCATGGTTGATTATAGCCATAGAAATCATGCGATAGTTGATCAGCGATAGAAATTATGTTTTTGTGGAGGACACTCCCCCACAGCCTTTAGGGCAGGGGTTGTAAGTTATGCCCTGGGGGCATTTAAGGTTTTTATAGAAGGTGTTGTCGTAGAAACTTCAAAAAGGCTCATATCGTTGCAAATTAAAAGGGCAAGTGTCCTTCTTAATAGTCGAAAGTGATTGGAGGGCAACTAACCCTCCTCTCATGCCCACCTTTTCCCCAAACACATCCAATCAAAATTTCGGGATAGCCATTTTATTCAACGTAGTTTTAAGTTCTGTAAATTAGGTCTTTGAGGATGAAAACCTCCTCACAGCCCTCAGGGCAAGGTTTGTAAGTTATTCCTTGGGGCATATATGGTAAATGGATGCATAGGGGGCAAATGGATAAAAACCCCTATGCCCTCCCAAGGTCAGAACAAAATTTGCACATTACTGAAAAAATACAAATGAATGTACATGTCAGTTTAATATACTGATATTTACTAATCAAAATGTTAATATTATTTGAGTTATTAGAGTCATAAAAGTAAAATCTTTTATATTTTTTTCAATAAAGTGCAAATTTTGTTCTGGCCTTGGGAAGGCATAGGGTTTTTTAGCCCAACTTATGTTAATCTCTGCTCCTTTTGAGTTTGACTCGGTTATTTATTGTAATTTCTGTTTTTTTTTGTTTTTTTTTTGGGGGGGGGGCTCATTTATTTATTGATGCTGATTTGTGGTAGTTTCACGCTTGGTAGATTATTTGATTTGATTATTGCTCATTTTTGTTTTAATGGAGTTCTTTACTTTTCTTTGAAAAACTTATTTTGTGGAAAGTTTTTTTAATTAATATAAAATAAAACCGGTTTCATAGCTACAAAGATAAATGACGCGTCACCGAATATCGTGACGCGTATTTTTGCTCATTTTTGTTTAATGGAGTTCTTTACTTTTCTTTGAAAAACTTATTTTGTGGAAAAGGTTTTTGTAATTAATGCTATAAAATACCGTATGGCCTCTGATTGACACTTTTACACTTGTTTGAGAGGGTTTGATGGAAGACGTACACAGAGAGTGCGTCCCTTTTTTCACTGTTTTCTTCAATGCCCTCCATAATCAAATCAGCTGAGTCTATTGACTGTGTTATTTTTATTAACATCCACTTTATCCATAAGGAATAAATTAAGTCAATATCTATAAAAAGTAACACATTATAGTGCTCTTTTTTTGTTTGTCCTTTTTCTTTTTTTATCTTCTTATTAATTTTTTATATTTTTTTTTCATCATCTTTTTTTGTTTCTTTTTTCTTTTGCAAATTTAATTGTGTCATAAAACTCACAAAATTAAATAAAGACCTGTATCTTTGATAAGCTGGACTAGATATATCACTCAAAGCTTCCTAACGCACTTTGGGCTTGGGAACGTCCTAAAACACATCTGAAAAACAGGCACCAAATTTCCTTGGCAGTTTGTCCTTAACCTTGTTCGTAGTCTGAATTACAATCGTCATCTTCTTTTCAGTATTTAAAACTAGCCCGCGGCACTTGAATGGAAATGCACAAAAATGGCCGAAGTTGCATTTTGATCGAAACGCTTCCTTTTTTTCAAACCAGTGATGGTATTGGTATCGATTCTCAAGGTAAAAGTTTGAATCAAACACTTTTAGCATATCGAGTGTCCTTACTGAAAAACTATTGCATTAAAAAAATAAATTAAATTTATAAAACGACCTAAATTATTTCATCAGATACGCCAGCACTCATACATGATCCTTTTGAAATTCTGCTAACAACATCGATGCTCAAATTAAAAGTTTGAATCAAACACTTTTAGGATATCGAGTGTCCTTACTAAAAAACTACTGCATTAAAAAAAATAAACTATCCTGCGACATGAATTAGTTCATCAAAGACAGGTCAGCACTTATAAACGATCCTTTTGGAATTCTGCTAACAACATCGATGTTCAAGGTAAAAGTTTGAAACGAACACTTTTAGCACATCGAGTGTCCTTAATAAAAAACAACTTCATTAAAAAAATAAATTCAATTTATCATACGACCTAAATTATTTCATCAGATACGCCAGCACTCATAAACAATCCTTTTGAAATGCTTCTAAAAACATCGATTCTCAAGGTAAAAGTTTGAATCAAACACTTTTAGGATATCGAGTGTCCTTACTTCAAAACTACTGCATTAAAAAAAATTTAAAATGATCATACGACCTAAATTATTTCATCAGATATGCAAGCACTCATAAACGATTCTTTTGAAATTCTTCTAACAACATCGATTCTCAAGGTAAAAGTTTGAATCAAACACTTTTAGGATATCGAGTGTCCTTACTGAAAAAAACAACTGCATTAAAAAAATAAATTAAATTTATCATACGACCTAAATTATTTCATCAGATACGCCAGCACTTATGAAAGATCCTTTTGAAATTTTGCTAAAAACATCGATGCTCAAGGTAAAAGTTTGAATCAAACACTTTTAGGATATCGAGTGTCCTTACTAAAAACTACTGCATTAAAAAAAAACTTCTCATGCGACATGAATTAGTTCATCACAGACAGCTCAGCACTCATAAACGATCCTTTTGAAATTCTGCTAACAACATTGATGTTCAAGGTAAAAGTTTGAAACAGACACTTTTAGGATATGGAGTGTCCTTACAAAAAAACAACTGCATCAAAAAAATAAATTAAATTTATCATACGACCTAAATTATTTCATCAGATACGCCAGCACTCATGAACGATCCTTTTGAAATTCTGCTAACAACATCGATTCTCAAGGTAAAATTTTGAATCAAACAGTTTTAGGATATCGAGCGTCCTTACTAAAAAACTACTGCATTAAAAGAATAAATTAAATTTATCATACGACCTAAATTATTTCATCAGATACGCCAGCACTCATAAACGATCCTTTTGAAATTCTGCTAACAACATCGATTCTCAAGGTAAAATTTTGAATCAAACAGTTTTAGGATATCGAGCGTCCTTACTAAAAAACTACTGCATTAAAAGAATAAATTAAATTTATCATACGACCTAAATTATTTCATCAGAAACGCCAGCACTCATAAACGATCCTTTTGAAATTCTGCTAACAACATCGATTCTCAAGGTAAAATTTTGAATCAAACAGTTTTAGGATATCGAGCGTCCTTACTAAAAAACTACTGCATTAAAAGAATAAATTAAATTTATCATACGACCTAAATTATTTCATCAGATATGCAAGCACTCATAAACGATTCTTTTGAAATTCTTCTAACAACATCGATTCTCAAGGTAAAAGTTTGAATCAAACAGTTTTAGGATATCGAGTGTCCTTACTAAAAAACTACTGCATTACAAAAATAAATTAAATTTATCATACGACCTAAATTATTTCATCAGATACGCCAGCACTTATGAACGATCCTTTTGAAATTCTGCTTAAAACATCGATGCTCAAGGTAAAATTTTGAATCAAACAGTTTTTGGATATCGAGTTTCCTTAATAAAAACTAATGAATTAAAAAAAAAAAAACTTCTCATGCGACATGAATTAGTTCATCAAAGACAGGTCAGCACTCATAAACGATCCTTTTGAAATTCTGCTAACAACATCGATGTTCAAGGTAAAAGTTTGAAACAGACACTTTTAGGATGTGGAGTGTCCTTACAAAAAAATAACTGCATCAAAAAAATAAATTAAATTTATCATACGACCTAAATTATTTCATCAGATACGCCAGCACTCATAAACGATCCTTTTGAAATTCTGCTAACAACATCGATTCTCAAGGTAAAATTTTGAATCAAACAGTTTTAGGATATCGAGCGTCCTTACTAAAAAACTACTGCATTAAAAGAATAAATTAAATTTATCATACAACCTAAATTATTTCATCAGATACGCCAGCACTCATAAACGATCCTTTTGAAATTCTGCTAACAACATCGATTCTCAAGGTAAAATTTTGAATCAAACAGTTTTAGGATATCGAGCGTCCTTACTAAAAAACTACTGCATTAAAAGAATAAATTAAATTTATCATACGACCTAAATTATTTCATCAGATACGCCAGCACTCATAAACGATCCTTTTGAAATTCTGCTAACAACATCGATTCTCAAGGTAAAATTTTGAATCAAACAGTTTTAGGATATCGAGAGTCCTTACTAAAAAACTACTGCATTAAAAGAATAAATTAAATTTATCATACAACCTAAATTATTTCATCAGATACGCCAGCACTCATAAACGATCCTTTTGAAATTCTGCTAACAACATCGATTCTCAAGGTAAAATTTTGAATCAAACAGTTTTAGGATATCGAGCGTCCTTACTAAAAAACTACTGCATTAAAAGAATAAATTAAATTTATCATACGACCTAAATTATTTCATCAGATACGCCAGCACTCATAAACGATCCTTTTGAAATTCTGCTAACAACTTCGATTCTCAAGGTAAAATTTTGAATCAAACAGTTTTAGGATATCGAGCGTCCTTACTAAAAAACTACTGCATTAAAAAAATAAATTAAATTTATCATACGACCTAAATTATTTCATCAGATACGCCAGCACTCATGAACGATCCTTTTGAAATTCTGCTAACAACATCGATTCTCAAGGTAAAATTTTGAATCAAACAGTTTTAGGATATCGAGCGTCCTTACTAAAAAACTACTGCATTAAAAGAATAAATTAAATTTATCATACAACCTAAATTATTTCATCAGATACGCCAGCACTTATGAACGATCCTTTTGAAATTCTGCTAAAAACATCGATGCTCAAGGTAAAAGTTTGAATCAAACACTTTTAGGATATCGAGTGTCCTTAATAAAAAACTACTGCGTTAAAAAAAAATTAAATTGATTTTTCAAGCTAAATTATTTAATTTTCTTGTAGACGTTAATGTATGGTTGAATGTAAAAATGCTTGCCAGCTATTTTCGCAATGTCCATATGTAACTCTAATCTCACAGGCGTGAATGTATAGTTGAATGTAAAAATGCTTGACAGGTTTTTTCGCAATGTCCACGTGTAACTTTAATCTCACAGGCGTAAATGTATGGTTGAATGTAAAAATGCTTGCCAGCTTTTTTCGCAATGTCCACGTGTAACTCTAATCTCACAGGCGTGAATGTATGGTTGAATGTAAAAATGCTTGCCAGCTTTTTTCGCAATGTCCACGTGTAACTCTAATCTCACAGGCGTGAATGTATGGTTGAATGTAAAAATGCTTGCCAGCTTTTTTCGCAATGTCCACGTGTAACTCGAATCTCACAGGTGTGAATGTATGGTTGAATTTTAAAAATGCTTGCCAGCTTTTTTCGCAATGTCCACGTGTACCTCTAATCTCACAGGCGTGAATATATGGTTGAATGTAAAATGCTTGCCAGCTTTTTTCGCAATGTCCACGTGTAACTCTAATCTCACAGGCATGAATGTATGGTTGAACGTAAAAATGCTTGCCAGCTTTTTTGCAATGTTTAGGAACCGGAGGGGAATCCCCGCTCGTTTAGAAAGGTACCAACGGGACATAAGCAAATATCACGTAGTTTCAAAACGTGTTTAATCACGTGTAGAGCTCCCATAGAATAACATAGGAAGGAATATAGCGCTATAGAATAGCATGGGAGGGAACATATACCCTTAGAATAGCATAGAAAGGAACATAGTGCTATAGAATAGCATGAGAGGGAACATAAATCCTTAGAATAGCATGGGAGGGAACATAAAACCTTAGAATAGCATGGGAGGGAACATAAGCCCCTATAATAGCATGGGAGGGAACATAAACCCTTAGAATAGCATGGGAGGGAACATAAACCCTTAGAATAGCATGGGAGGGAACATAAGCCCTTAGAATAACATGGGAGGGAACATAAACCCTTAGAATAGCATAGGAGGGAACTTAACCCCTTAGAATAGCATGGGGAATGAACATAGCGCTATAGAATAGCATGGGAGGAACATAAACCCTTAGAATATCATAGGAAGGAACGTAATCCACCCAAATCCATAAGTACATGCCCTGAAAAAGTGTCAAGGAACGTAATCTCTTAAAATAGCACAGGAAGGAACATAA
This sequence comes from Artemia sp. Qi Xiang Cuo, assembly GCF_049724085.1. Taxonomy (NCBI): domain Eukaryota; kingdom Metazoa; phylum Arthropoda; class Branchiopoda; order Anostraca; family Artemiidae; genus Artemia; species Artemia sp. Qi Xiang Cuo. The sequence goes on along the minus strand of NC_142803.1, from coordinate 28,054,432 downwards.
TCCACCCCAATCCATAAGTACATACCCTGAAAAGGTGTCAAGGAACATAAGGCAAGCAAATCCATAAGTACATGCTCTGGAAAGGTGTCAAGGAACGTAAAGTACCCAAATAGCACAGGAAGGAACATAAAGTATGCAAATCCATAAGTACATGCTCTGGAAAGGTGCCAAGGAACGTAATCTCCCCAAATAACATCATTATAAGTACTCTAAGACACCTCGCTCCCATCATCCCATCCCTCCAAAAATACTTTATTCAGAGATTTCATGTTAAAAAATTATTCAATCACTAATTACCCCTTTTTTGCAAATGTCAATCAAACAATTCCGATTGTAAAAGCGTGTTTAATCACGTTGCTTGGAAAGGTATCCACGAGTACATGCTCTGAAAAGGTGACAAGGAACGTAATCTCCCCAAATAACACCATTATAAGTACTCTAAGACACCTCGCTCCCATCATCCCATCCCTCCAAAAATATTTTATTCAGAGATTTCATGTTAAAAAATATTCCAATCCCTAATTACCCCTTTTTTGCAAATGTCAATCAAACAATTCCGATTGTAAAAGCGTGTTTAATCACGTTGCTTGGAAAGTTATCCACTAGTACATGCTCTGAAAAGGTGCCAAGGAACGTAATCTCCCCAAATAACACCATTATAAGTACTCTAAGACACCTCGCTCCCATCATCCCATCCGTCAAAAAATATTTTATTCAGAAATTTCATGTTAAAAAATTATCCAATCACTAATTACCCCTTTTTTGCAAATGTCTATTAAACAATTCCGATTGTAAAAGCGTGTTTAATCACGTTGCATTGAAAGGTATCCACGAGTACTTGCTCTGAAAAGGTGTCAAAGAACGTAATCTCCCCAAATAACACCATTATAAGTACTCTAAGACACCTCGCTCCTATCATCCCATCCCTCCAAAAATATTTTATTCAGATATTTCATGTTAAAAAATTATCCAATCACTAATTACCCCTTTTTTGCAAATGTCAATCAAACACTTCCGATTGTAAAAGCGTGTTTAATCACGTTGCTTGGAAAGGTATCCACGAGTACATGCTCTGAAAAGGTGCCAAAGAACGTAATCTCCCCAAATAACACCATTATAAGTACTCTATGACAGCTCGCTCCCATCATCCCGTCCGTCAAAAAATATTTTATTCAGAGATTTCATGTTAAAAAATTATCCAATCACTAATTACCCCTTTTTTGCAAATGTCAATTAAACAATTCCGATTGTAAAAGCGTGTTTAATCACGTTGCTTGGAAAGTTATCCACGAGTACTTGCTCTGAAAAGGTGCCAAGGAACGTAATCTCCCCAAATAACACCAGTATAAGTACTCTAAGACAGCTCGCTCCCATCATCCCATCCCTCCAAAAATATTTTATTCAGAGATTTCATGTTAAAAAATTATCCAATCACTAATTACCCCTTTTTTGCAAATGTCAATCAAACAATTCCGATTGTAAATGCGTGTTTAATCACGTTGCTTGGAAAGGTATCCACGAGTACATGCTTTGAAAAGGTGCCAAAGAACGTAATCTCCCCAAATAACACCATTATAAGTACTCTAAGACACCTCGCTCCCATCATCCCATCCATCCAAAAATATTTTATTCAGAAATTTCATGTTAAAAAATTATCCAATCACTAATTACCCCTTTTTTGCGAATGTCAATCAAACAATTCTGATTGCAACATCCAATTTTTTAATAACAAACTACTCTCGAGTTACAGTCCAATCCGCAAATCCTTTACCCCTTTTTTGCAAATGTCAATCAAACAATTCTTATTGCAACATCCAATTTTTTAATAACAAACTACTCTCGAGTTAAGGCAATCTTCCAAATAACATGCTGGGGCACTTTGTAGCGTGCCAACTTTTAAAATGCACATGTCTAAGCATAGTGTCAAAAGCGTGGGTTTTCTTGTCCCATTTCATGTACCGTTCATATTGTATACACTATTATCTTGTACCGTTTCTTGTATCCTTTCATGTATCCCTGAAAACTTTATATAACTTACTACTCCTATAAGTTGCCTTAGGCACATGCACTAGCGAACATTATTCCTAATACCTGTCCTGTTTAAACTTCCAAGAAATTTCCAAATATATTAAGTTATTTTCAACTTGATGTATGGCATTTTTCTGTCTCTTGCCTCATTGTAAGATATTAAGTTAATCGTTTCTAGGGAGTACATCTAGAAGAAATACCAACGCTGCTTCTAACAATTTGCGTACTGAGTTGGATTGCCGGACACTTCATATCAATGTCCATGCCTGAAATTACCCATTAAAAATTTCTTTTAAAAAAATGCTAATATCTGAACGATTGCCTCAAATGCTCTAAATCTTGACTAAACTATGTTTTAGTGCTGACTAATTAATACTCTTATATAGCTTAATTAAAAAAAACTTTCCGAAAAAGAAGTTTTTCAAAGAAAAATTAAGGCCATATTAAATTTACATAAAAAAATTTTTTAATTAATTTTTGTTATTGAAATAAGTACAAAAGAAAACATATGTAATATAATTTGTCAAATAGTTCGTGGTAACGAACTGTAAGTAAGGAGCGACCCGGCTCAATGGTAACCGAAACTCGACAAAACAGGTTTTTGATACCAATAGATACATCAAAAGAATCAGATTTAAATGCTGATTTCAAATATATAGCTTTCATCAAGTTTAGTGCTACCCATTAAAAGTTACGCACCTGAAAAAATTTGGCTGATTTTCAAAAATAGGGGGAAAGACCCCCTAAAAATTAGAGAGCCTTAATGAAAACCATACCATCATATTCAGTGTATCAGAGAACCCTACTGTAGAGGTTTCAAGCTCCTATCTACAAAAATGTGGAATTTTGCATTTTTTGCCAGAAGAAAGATCACGGATGCGTATCGACCCAGGGGGTATCGACCCAGTAGTCCTAGAATATCGTGGGAGGGCTCATTAGAACGGAAATTAAAAGTTTTAGTGCCCTCTTTAAGTGAAAAAATGGAGGGTAACTAGGCCCCCTCCCGTGCTTATTGTTTTCCCAAAGTCACCCGATCAAAATTTTGAGATAGCCATTTTGTTCAGCATGGTCGAAAATATGATAAATATGTCTTTTAGGATGACTTGATCCCCCGAAGTCCGCAGGAGGAAGGCTAAAAGTTATGAATTTTACCCAATGTTAACATATAGTATTGGTTATTCGGAAGTATACAGAAGTTTTCAGGAGGGTTTTTTCTGGTAGTGGTGGCGGGGGGGGGGGGTCGGGGTTATGTTGGAGGATCTGTCCATAAAGGAAGTTTTCATGGGGGAAGGGAAATTGCCATGAAGGGGGCGCCGGACTTGCCTGCATTATTTATTGGTTATTGGGAAGTATACAGACATTTTCAGAAAGGATTTTTTTCTGGAAGGGGGGGGGCTAGAGGAGGGGGTTACTCTAGAGAATCTTTCCGTGGAGGATGTTTCTTTGGGGTAAGGGACATTTCTATGAAGCGGGCGCCGGATTTCCAAGCATTATTTAAAAAACGATCAGAAATTAAATAAAAAAAACAAGTTTGTTCAACTGAAAGTAAGAAGCAACACTAGAACTTAAAGTGCTTTCAAAAGAGCTATCTATTCTAATTAAACGGCCTTTGTGATTCAGGGGTTTGTGAATCAAATTTTTTTTTAACTTTTAACGTAAAGAGCGTGGTATTGACTAAGGGGAGAACCCCTCATATACGTAATAACATATACTTAATAATAAAAAAGAATAAAAAAAACAAACGATACGGCTCAATAGTTATCGAAACTCTTAAAAACGGAATTTTGATGTAAATAAATGTATCAAAATAATGGGTTTATAATGCTGATTCTAAATAAATAAATTTTATTAAGTTTAGTATTACTCATCAAAGGCTACGAGCCTGAGAAAATTTACCTGATTTTTTAAAGAGGGGGGAAACATCCCCTACAAGTGAAAAATTTTTAATAAAAATCACACCGTCAGATTCAGCGTATAAGAAAACCCTATTACATAGGCTTCAAGCTGATATCTGTAAAAATCTGCAACTTTGTATTTTTTGCCAGAAGAAAAATATACGAATATAGAAGTTAGTTACGTAAGTTAATTTGTAAATTACGTCATAACCAAATTTAGAAACATCCATTTAGCAAAAAAAAGTAAAATTTTTATGCAAATTTTGTTGACTTATTCAATGACGGTGAGCCAAAATAAATCTGCATTAACTAAAAAACGATCAGAAATTAAATAAAAAAAAACAAGTTTTTTAAACTGAAAGTAAGGAGCGACATTAAAACTTAAAACGAACAGAAATTATTCCGCAAATGAAAGGGGCTGTCACCTCTTCAAGACTTCGCTCTTTACGCTAAAGTTAGACTCTGTCTCACAACTTTATTATTTAAAACAATAAAAAAACTTTAGCGTAAAGAGCGAAGCGTTCAGGTGGGGACAGCCCCTTTCATATACGGAATAATTTCTGTTCGTTTTAAGTTTTAATGTCGCTCCTTACTTTCAGTCTAAAAAACTTATTTTTTTTATTTAATTTTAATAAAGCGCCAAATACGCAGTAGGCCTTATGCTTTTACCGTTAGGGAAACGGGTAGTAGCCAAACTCTTGTTTGTAGTAAAAACTATAGGTGTTTTGAACAGTCTTGGAAAGAGCTAATAAAATTCAATTCCCGTGATTTTTGGAATAAAATGTCGTTAAAAAGTTTTTTTCCGGGAGAGGGAGGGGGGGGGGGTGTCGGGCCATGAACGGAAGGCGAGGGGTCAGCTCTCATGATTTTTGAAATAAAATATCGTTAATATGTTGTTTTTTTGGGGGGGATGAGGGGACTCGGGCCATAGAGGGAGGGCCAGCTTTGATTATTTTTGGAATACAATATCGCTAATAAGTTTCTTTTGGGGGAAGGGGGGGAGGGGTTCTGGCCATGGAAGGAGAGCCAAAGGTCAGCTCCCATGATTTTAGGAATAAAATGTCGTTAATAATTTGTTTGTGGGGTCGGGCCAGGGATCAGCTCCCATGCTTTTTGGAATAAAATATCGTAAATAATTTTTTAGGGGGCAGTCAGGCCATGGAGGGAGGCCCAGGGGGTCAGCGCCCACGATTTTTGGAATAAAATATCGTTAATAAGTTTTTTTTTGGGGGGAAGGGGAGGGGGGTTGGGTCCTTGAGGGAGTGCCATCAGTTCCCATGATTTTTGAAAGAAAATATCGTTAATATATATATATATTTTTTTTTTTTGGGGGGGGGGGGGGGGTTAGAGCCATGAAGGGAAAGCCAGGGGTCAGCTCCCATAATTTTAGAAATAAAATATCGTTAATAAATTTTTTTGTGGGTGGGGGTCGCGCCATGGAGGGAGGGCTAGGGGTCAGCTCCCATGATTTATCGAATAAATATCGCTAATAAGTTTCTTTATGGGGGAATTCAGGCCATGAAGCGAGGTCCAGGGGGTCAGCTCCCATGTTTTTGGAATAAAATATCGTTAATATGTTGTTTTTTTGGGGGGAGGAGGGAGCTTGGGCCATGGAGGGGGACCAGGGTTCAGCTTCCATTATAATTGGAATACAATATCTCTAATAAGTTTCTTTTGGGGGGAGGGGGTCGGGCCATGGAGTGAGAGCCAGAGGGTCAGCTCCCATGATTTTAGGAATAAAATGTCGTTAATAAGTTTTTTTATGGATGGGGGGCCGGGCCATGAAGGGAGGGCCAGGGGTCAGCTCCCATGATTTATCGAATAAAATATAAAATAAAATGCCGTTAGTAGTATCTATATACACAGTCCTAATTGTACATGGAATTGCATAAGAAAACCCACGCCTGAGACACTACAGTTACACGTGGACATTGCAATAAAAGTTGGCTACCTATAAAGTGGCCAAGCATGTTTTGAAACTTTAGTCAAGGCTTTATAAGACAATCATACTGGTTTTTTGTTATTGATATGGATTGCACAAGAATGTGCAGCATAGCTTCATGTGGACATTTTAAAAAGCTGGCAGTATGAGCGGGGATTCCCCACTGGTCTGGTTTCTGATTTTTTGGACAATTGCCTTAACTCGAGAGTAGTTTAATTAAGAATGTAACATGTCTAGAATTGTTTGTTTGACATTTGCAAAAAGGGATAAGGGGTTCGCGAATTTGACTATACAAACGATATTAATTGAAAAATAGAGAAAAAAACAGAGCTAGATAGTATTTGCGACTTGGATTGTATGAAGCTGGAGTAAAAGGGTTAAAGTGATTAGCAGTTAAGGTAACCCTGAAGAGCATGTTAATTCCTACCTTATTTATTATAAATTTGAGACAACATAAATCTATGAAAATGGTTAATGATGATAGAATGACATTGCGAGTTGACCTAGCTCTACCTCTCCGATATGTTCTGCATAATACACAAGTGGTGTTTGAACAGTGTTGTCAGTTTAAAATAGAGTCTAACGTTATAGTATACTAAAAGTTGATACTAAGAAAGATGTAGATGGCAAGAAAAGAGTTTTAATAATGAAATTCAGAACAAACCTTAGAAATCATTGCAAATCAAGTAGTAAGGTGTATGTGAGTACGAACCATCAAGGATCATAAGTACCAACGACCCTAACCAGCAGAGACATCAACCCCCCAAAGGTCCCCTATCCCCAAACTCGAAGGGCGCCCCCCTCCCCTCCAACTTTTTGCCCCCCTCCCCATTTTTTTTTATTTTATTTTTTTAACAAGATATATTTTTTTTAACTTTTTTTACATGTCTTCGAATGAGATGAAACATACTTAAAGTCAGTAGTGTTTTGTCGTGGTTTACCTTGTCACAGTTACATTATCTTGATTTTTCAAAGTTTATTTTGAATTTCTTTACTTGAAATGCAAGAGTTAGAATATTTCACAAGTGTTTTGTTATGGTTTACCTTGTCACAGTTACATTCTCTTAATTTTTCAAAGTTCATTTTGGATATTTAAATTCTCTTGATTTTTCATAGTTCATTTTGAATTTCTTTCATTGAAATGCAAGACTTGGATTATTTCAGTAATGTTTTGTCGTGATTTACATAGTGTCTGTCTTTCTCTGTTTATGTGGCTGATTCTATTTGTTTGCATGTCTGGGTTGGTGTTTGCAAGTCCAAGTATTTGTCTTTGTTGGTTTGAATGTCTAAAGTGTCTGTCTTTCTCTGTTTGTGTGTCTGATTCTATTTGTATGCATGTCTGGGTTGGTGTTTGCAAGTCCAAGAATTTGTCTTTGTTGGTTTGAATGTCTAAAGTGTCTGTCTTTCTCTGTTTGTGTGTCTGATTCTATTTGTTTGCATGTCTGGATTGGTGTTTGCAAGTCCAAGTATTTGTCTTTGTTGGTTTGAATGTCTAAAATGTCTGTCTTTCTCTGTTTGTGTGTCTGATTCTATTTGTTTGCATGTCTGGGTCGGTGTTTGCAAGTCCAAGTATCTGTCTTTGTTGGTTTGAATGTCAAAATTGTCTGTTTTTCTCTGTTTGTGTATCTGATTCTATTTGTTTGCATGTCTGGGTTGGTGTTTGTAAGGCCAAGTATCTGTCTTTGTTGGTTTGAATGTCAAAATTGTCTGTCTTTCTGTGTTTGTGTATCTGATTCTATTTGTTTGCATCTCTGGGTTGGTGTTAGTAAGGCCAAGAATTTGTCTTTGTTTGTTTGAATGTCTAAAGTGCCTGTTTTTCTCTGTTTGTGTGGCTGATTCTTTTTGTTTACATGTCTTGCTTGGTCTTTGCAAGTCCAAGTATTTGTCTTTGTTGGTTTGAATGTTTATTGGTTTGAATGTCCAAAGTGTCTGTCTTTATCTGTTTGTGTGTCTGATTTTATTTGTTTGCATGTCTGGATAGGTGTTTACAAGTCCAAGTATTTGTCTTTGTTAGTTTGAATGTCTAAAATGTCTGTCTTTCTCTTTTTGTGTGTCTGATTCTATTTGTTTGCATGTCTGGGTTAGTGTTTTCAAGTCCAAGTATCTGTCATTGCTGGTTTGAATGTATAAAGTGTCTGTCTTTATCTGTTTATGTGTATGATTCTATTTGTTTGCATGTTTGGATTGGTGTTTGCAAGTCCAAGTATTTGTCTTTGTTGGTTTGAATCTCTAAAATGTCTGTCTTTCTCTGTTTGTGTGTCTGATTCTATTTGTTTGCATGTCTGGGTTGGTGTTTGCAAGTCCAAGTATCTGTCTTTGTTGCTTTGAATGTCAAAATTGTCTGTCTTTCTCTATTAGTGTATCTGATTCTATTTGTTTGTATGTCTGGGTTGGTGTTTGTAAATCCAAGAATTTGTCTTTGTTTGTTTGAATATCTAAAGTGTCTGTTTTTCTCTGTATATGTGGCTGATTCTATTTGTTTACATGTTTTGCTCGGTGTTTGCAAGTCCAAGTATTTGTCTTTGTTGGTTTGAATGTATAAAATGTCTGTCTTTCTCTGTTTGTGTGTCTGATTCTATTTGTTTGCATGTCTGGGTTGGTGTTTGCAACTTCAAGAATTTGTCTTTGTTGGTTTGAATATCTAAAGTGTCTTTCTTTCTCTGTTTTTTTGTCTGATTCTATTTGTATGCATGTCTGCATTGGTGTTTGCATGTCCAAGTATTTGTCTTTGTTGGTATGAATGTCTAATGTATCTGTCTTTCTCCGTTTATGTGGCGGATTATATTGGTTTACGTGTCTGGGTTGGTGTTTGCAAGTCCAAGTATTTGTCTTTGTTGGTTTGAATGTCTAAAGTATCAGTCTTTCTCTGTGTGTGTGTCTGATTCTATTTGTTTGCATGTTTGGGTTGGTGTTTGCACGTCCAAGAATTTGTCTTTGTTCACGTTAGGTTAATTTAGGTTCACTTAGCGTGGCGCGCCAGGCTAAGTGATCCTAAATGAACCTAACGTGAATACAGTTACTTGAAAAAAAGGTTAGTATTGCAAACAAATATAAATATTTGGACATGGAAACACCAACCCAGACGTGCATACAAATAGAACCAGACACACAAACAGAGAAAGACAGACACTTTAAGCATTCAAACTAACAAAGACAAGTTCTTGGAGTTGCAAAACCCAACCCAGAAATGCAAACAAATAGAATCAGGCACACAAACAGAGAAAGACAGACACTTTAAACATTCAAACCACCAAAGACAAATACTTGGAGTTGCAAACACCAACCCAGACACGTAAACCAATAGAACCAGCCACACAAACGGAGAAAGACAGAAACATTAGACATTCAAACCAAGAAAGACAAATTCTTGGACTTGCGAACCCCAACCCAGACATACAATCAAATAGAATCAGACACACAAACAAAGAAAGACAGACACTTTAGACATTCAAAGCAGCAATGACAAATTCTTGGACTTGCAAACACCAACCCAGACATGAAATCAAATAGAAACGTCCGCACAAACAGAAAAGCAAAGATACATCAGACATTCATACCAACAAAGAAAAATACTTGGGCTCGCAAACACAAATCAAACATGCTTGAAAATAAAGTCAGACACGCAAACATAGAAAAACAGAGACTTTAGACATTCAAACAAACAAAGACACATTCTTGGAGTTGCAAACACCAACCCAGACATGCAAACAAATAGAATCAGACACACAAACAGAGAAGGACACACACTTTAGACATTCAAACCAACAAAGACAAATTCTTGGACGTGCAAACACCAACCCAAACAGGCAAACAAATAGAATCAGACACACACACAGAGAAAGACTGACACTTTAGACATTCAAACCAACAAAGACAAATACTTGGACTTGCAAACACCATCCCTTTAGACATTCAAACCAGCAATGACAAATTCTTGGACTTGCATACACCAACCCAGACATGCAAACAAATAGAATCAGACACACAAACAGAGAAAGACAGATACTTTAGACATTGAAACCAACAAAGAGAAATACTTGGACATGCAAACACCAATCCAGACATGCATAAAAGTAGAATCAGACACACAAACAGAGAAAGAAAGACACTTTAGATATTCAAACCAACAAAGACACATTCTTGGAGTTGCAAACACCAACCCAGACATGCAAACAAATAGAATCAGACACACAAACAGAGAAGGACACACACTTTAGACATTCAAACCAACAAAGACAAATTCTTGGACGTGCAAACACCAACCCAGACATGCAAACAAATAGAATCAGACACACAAACAGAGAAAGACAGATACTTTAGACATTCAAACCAACAAAGACAAATAGTTCGACTTGCAAACACCAACCCAGACACGTAAACCAATAGAATCAGCCATATAAACTGAGAAAGAAAGACACATTAGACATTCAAACCAAGAAAGACAAATACTTGGACATGCAAGCAACAACCCAGACATACAATCAAATAGAATCAGACATACAAACAGAGAAAGACAGACAGTTTGGACATTCAAACCAACAATGACAAATTCTTGGACTTGCAAACACCAACCCAGACATGCAAACAAGTAGAATCAGACAAACAAACAGAGAAAGACAGATACATTAGACATTCAAACCAACAAAGACAAATTCTCGGACATGCAAACACCAATTCAGACATACATACAAATAGAATCAGACACAGAAACAGAGAAAGACAGACACTTTAGGCATTCAAACCAACAAAGACAAATACTTGGATTTGCAAACACCAACCCAGACATGCAAACAAAACGAATCAGACATGTATACACAGAAAGACAGACACTTTAGACATTCAAACCAACAAAGACAAATTCTTGGACGTGCGAACATCAGCCCAGACATGCAAACAAATAGAATGAGACACACACACCCACACAGAGAAAGACTGATACTTTAGACATTCAAGCCAACAAAGACAAATACTTGGACTTGCAAACACCAACCCAGACATGTAAACAAATAGAATCAGCCACATAAACGGAGAAAGAAAGACACTTTAGACATTCAAACTAACAAAGACAAATTCTTGGATCTGTAAACACCGACTCAGACAAGCAAACAAATAGAATCAGACACACAAACAGAAAAAGACAGACAATTTAGACATTAAAACCAACAATGACATATACTTGGACTTGCAAACACCAACCCAGACATGCAAACAAATAGAATCAGACACACAAACAGAGAGAAACAGACACTTTAGACATTCAAACCAACAAAGACAAATACTTGGACTTGCAAACACCAACCAAGAAATTTAAAAAAATAGAATCAGCAAAATAAACAGAGAAAGACAGACACTTTAGAAATTCTAACAAATAAAGACAAATTCTTTGCCTTTCAAACACCAATCAAGGCATGCGAACAAATAGAATCAGACACACAAACAGAGAAATACAGACAAATTAGACATAACAGAATAAGACAGACACTTTAGACATTCAAACCAGCAATGAAAAATTCTTGGACTTGCAAAGACCAACCCAGACATGCAAACAAATAGAATCAGACACACAAACAGAGAAAGACAGATACATTAGACATTCATACCAACAAAGACAAATACTTGGACATGCAAACAAAAATCCAGACATACATACAAATAAAATCAGACACACAAACAGAGAAAGACACACACTTTAGACATTCAAACCAACAAAGAAAAATTCTTGGACGTTCAAACACCAACCCAAACATGCAAACAAATAGAATCAGACACAACACACCGAGAAAGACTGATACTTTAGACATTCAAACCAACAAACACAAATACTTGGACTTGCAAACACCAACCCAGACACGTAAACCAATAGAATCAGCCACATAAATTGAGAAAGACAGACACTTTAGACATTCAAACCAAGAAAGACAAATTCTTGGACTTCAAACCAACAAAGACAAATTCTTGGACTTGCAAACACCAACCCAGACATTCAAACAATAGAATCAGACACACAAACAGAGAAACACAGACAATTTAGACATTGAAACCAACAATGACAGATACTTGGACTTGCAAACACTAACCCAGACATGCAAATAAATAGAATCAGACACACAAACAGAGAAAGACAGACATTTTAGACATTCAAACCAACAAAGACAAATACTTGGACTTGCAAACACCAACCAAGACATGTAAACAAATAGAATAAGCCACATAAACAGAGAAAAACAGACAATTTAGACATTCAAACGAACACAAATTCTTGGCCTTACAAACACCAACCCAGACATTCAAACAAATAGAATCAGATAAACAAACAGAGAAAGACAGACAATTTTGACATTCAAAGCAACAAAGATAGATACTTGGACTTGCAAACACAAACCCAGACAAGCAAACAAATAGAATCAGACCCACAAACAGAGAAAGACAGCTAATTTAGAGATTCAAACCAACAAAGACAAATACTTGGACTTGCAGACACCAATCCGAACATGCAAACAAATAGAATCATACACTCAAACAGATAAAGACAGACACTTTAGACATTCAAACCAACAAAGACAAATTCTTGAACTTGCAAACACCAACCCAGACATGCAAACAAATAGAATCAGACACACAAAGAGAGAAAGACAGACAATTTAGACATTCAAACCAACAATGACAGATACTTGGAATTGCAAACACTAACCCAGACATGCAAACAAGTAGAATCAGACACACAAACAGAGAAAGACAGACAATTTAGACATTCAAACCAACAAAGACAAATACTTGGAATTGAAAACACCAATCCAGACATGAAAACAAATAGAATCAGACACACAAACAGAGAAAGACAAACACTTTCGACATTCAAACCAACGAAGACAAATTCTTTGAATTTCAAACACCAACCCAGACATGCAAACAAATAGAATCAGACACAAAAACAGAGAAAGACAGACACTTAAGACATTCAAACCAATAAACATTCAAACCAACAAAGACAAATACTTGGACTTGCAAACACCAAGCAAGACATGTAAACAAATAGAATCAGCCACACAAACAGAGAATAACAGCCACTTTAGACATTCAAACAAACAAAGACAAATTCTTGGCCTTACAAACACCAACCCAGAGATGCAAACAAATAGAATCAGATACACAAACAGAGAAAGACAGACAATTTTGATATTCAAACCAACAAAGACAGATACTTGGCCTTACAAACACCAATCCAGACATGCACACAAATTGAATCAGCCACACAAGCAGAGAAAGACAGACACTTTAGAAATTCATACCTCAAAAGACAGATACTTGGACTTTGAAACATCAGCCCAGACATGCAATAACATTGAATAAGACACATAAACAGATAAAGACAGACACTATAGACATTCAAACCAACAAAGACAAATTCTTAGACAGGCAAACACTAACCCGGACATGCAAACAAATAGAATCAGGCACATAAACAGAGAAAGACAGACACTAGGTAAATCACGACAAAACATTACTGAAATAATCCAAGTCTTGCATTTAAATGAAAGAAATTCAAAATGAACTTTTTAAAAGCAAGAGAATGTAGAAATCCAAAAGGAACTTTGAAAAATTAAGGGGCTTTAACTGTGACAAGGTAAACTACGAAAAAACACTTCTGAAATATTCCAACTCTTGCATTTCAACGAAAGAAATACAAAATGAAATTTGAAAAATCATTAGAATGTAAGTGTGATAAGGTAAACCACAACAAAACACTACTGAAATATTCCAACTCTTTTATTTCAATGAAAGAAACCCTTAATGAACTTTGAAAAATCAAGAGACTGTAACTGTGACAAGGTAAACCACGACAAAACAGTACTGAATTTAAGTATGTTTCATCTCATTCGAAGACATGTAAAAAAAAAGTTGATAAAAATATATCATGTTAAAAAACAAATGGGGAGGGGGGGGGGCAAAAATTTGGAGGGGAGGGGGCGCCCTTCGAGTTTGGGGATAGGGGACCTTTGGGGGGTTGATGTCTCTGCTGGTTAGGGTCGTTGGTACTTATGATCCTTGATGGTTCGTACTCACATACACCTTACTAGGCTACTTGATTTGCAATGATTTCTAAGGTTTGTTCTGAATTTCATTATTAAAATTCTTTTCTTGCCATCTACATCTCTCAGTATCAACTTTTATTATACTATAACGTTAGACTCTATTTTAAACTGACAACACTGTTCAAACACCACTTGTGTATTATACAGAACACATCGGAGAGGTAGAGCTAGGTCAACTCGCAATGTCGTTCTATCATCATTAACTATTTTCATAGATTTATGTTGTCTCAAATTTATAATAAATAAGGTATGAATTAACATGCTCTTCAGGGTTACCCTAACTGCTAATCACTTTAACCCTTTTTCTCCACCTTCATACAATCCAATTCGCAAATACTATCTAGCTCTGTTTTTTTTTCTATTTTTCAATTAATATCGTTTGTATAGTCCAATTCGCGAACCCCTTATCCCTTTTTGCAAATGTCAATCAAACAATTCTAGACATGTTACATTCTTAATCAAACTACTCTCGAGTTAAGCCAATTGTCCAAAAAAATCAGAAGCCAGACCAGTGGGGAATCCCCGCTCATACTGCCAGGCTTTTTAAAATGTCCACGTGAAGCTACGCTGCACATTCTTGTGCAATTCATATCAATAACAAAAAAACTGTATGATTGTCTTATAAAGCCTTGACTATAGTTTCAAAACATGCTTGGCCACTTTATAGGTAGCCAACTTTTTTTGCAATGTCCAAGTGTAACTGTAGTGTCTCAGGCGTGGGTTTTCTTATGCAATTCCATGTACAATTAGGACTGTGTATATAGATACTACTGTCGTTAATAAGTTTTTTTATGGGTGGGGGCTCGGGCCATGAAGGGAGGGCCAGGGGTCAGCTCCCATGATTTATCGAATAAAATATCGCAAATAAGTTTTTACGAGGGGTAGTCAGGCGATGGAGGGAGGGCCAGGGGGTCAGCTCTCATGATTTTTTGAATAAAATATTGTTAATAACTTATTTTTTGGGGTAAGGTCGGGCATTGGAGGGAGGGCCAATGGTCAGCTCCTATTGTTTTTGGAATAAAGAATCAGAAATAAGTTTTTTGGGGTGGGGAGGTCTGGCCATGGAGGGAGGCCTAGGAGTCAGCTCTCAAAATTTTTGGAATAAAATATCGTTAATACGTTTTTTTAGTGGGGGTGGAGGTCAATCTTACCTGATCTTTGAACTATTTTATGAACCCTTGCATAATAACCTTATATGCTCACAGGGTATAACTTAAGACACTTGATCCTGGGCTCTTAAGGGTTGTATCTGGGGGGGGGGGGGGCGGGTAGAGTTTTCGTTATATGGTTTTTGAACTTTCAATTTCCAACTGAATGAGACCCTCCGAATTTTATACGACCACCCCTTATATAAAAACCTTATATGCCCCCCGGGCATAATTTAAAACTCATGCCCCCGGATTTTGGGGGTTGTTTAAACCCTGGAGTCTTTATTATATGATCCTTATATGATCTATTTTGAACAATATGACTATCACAAAAAAATTTATCTCACGCATTTGAGGAAAAGAGTGTTGGTGGGTGGGGGGGGGCTAGTTGCCATTTGATAAGTTTTGACTCTTTAAAAGGAACTAGAACTTTCAATTTCTAATTATTTGAGTCCCCTCCGAAGTTTAAACGACTACTCTTCCGTAAAAACCTTATTTACCTCCAGGTTACAAGTTACAACCCTTCCCCCGGGCTCTGGGGGCTATGTTGACCCCGAAGTTTTTGTTATGTGATCGTTGCACTATTTTGAACAAAATGACTATCACAAAATTTTCATTGGATGCATTTGGGGAAAAGATTGTGTGGATGGGGGATACCCTCTGATCAGTTTTGACTCTTAACCAGTGAACTAAGACTTTCAATAGTTTTGTATTATTTTAAAAATAAAGCTGTGAGACAGACTCAAACTTTAGCGTAAAAAGCGAGGTATTGAGGAGAGGACATCCCCTTTCATATACGGAATAATTTATGTTCGTTTTAAGTTTTAATGTCACTCCGTACATTCAGTTAAAAAAAACTTTTTTTTTAATTTAATGTCTGAACATTTTTGAATTAATGCAGGTTTGATATTGGCTCACCGTACATGAATAATTAAAAAAAAAATTGCATATTAATTTTACTTTTTTTTGGTTAAATGACTTTCTCGAAAGTTGTTTAATTTTATTTATGAACGTTTTTATTAGTAATAAATATACGTAACTTACGGATTAACTTACGTAACGAACTTCTATATTTGTATATTTTTTTAACGTATATTAGGGGGTTCCCGCCCTATTCAATACCTCGTTCTTGTTCCAATTCTTTAAGAATGACCCCTTAATCACAAAGGCCGTTAATTAGATTAAATAGCTCCAATGACAGTACTAAAAAAAACTTTAGCGTAAAGAGTGAGGTATTATGGGGCGAACCAAATCATATACGTAATAATTTCTGTTTATTTTAAGTTTTGATGTTGTTCCTTATTTTCAGTTGAAAAACTTGTTTTTTAATTTAATTTCTTGTTGTTTTTTTAAATAATTCTGGGAAATCCGGCGCCCCCTTCATAGCAATGTCACTTCCCCCCCGAAAACTTTTTCCATGAAAAGATCCTCCCACGTAACCCCCAAACCCCCCCCCCCTCACTACCAGAAAAAATCCCCAGTGAAAACGTCTGTATACTTCCCAATAACCAAAACTATATGTAAACATTGCGCAAAGTTGATAACTTGCAGCCCTTCCTCTGGGGACTATGGGGGATTAATCATCCTCAAAGACATAGTAATAATATTGTTCGACCATGCTAAACAAAATGGCTATCTCAAAATTTTCATCAGTTAACTTTGGGAAAAAAATGAGCGTGGAAGGGGGCCTAGTTGCCCTTAATTTTTTTTGGTCATTTAAAAAGGGCACTAGAACTTTTAATTTCCGTTCGAATGAGGCCTCTCGCGATATTCTAGGACCGCTGTCTAGATACGACTACCCCTGGGGAAAAACGAGCAAACAAACACGCATCCGTGATCTTTCTTCTGGCAAAAAATACAAAATTCCACATTTTTGCAGATAGGAGCTTGAAACATATATTGTAGGGTTCTCTGGTCGTTGAATCTGATGGTGTTATTTTTATTAAGGTTATACGACATTTAAGGGGTAATTTCCCCTTTTTTCAAAAATAAGACCAATTTTCTAAGGCACTTAACTTTTGATAGGTAAGACTGAACTTGATGAAACTTATATATTTGAAATCAGCATACAAATCTGATTCTTTTGATGTATCTATTGGTATTAAAATTCCATTTTTTAGACTTTTGGTTACTTTTGAGCCGGATCGCTTCTTTACAAATAAAAAAAAAGCAGTGATCCAGCCACTATATGGATCCTTCTACCCCTCCCAGACCTCGATTTGCCCCCTTCTTCCAAGCTGAAATTTAGTTCCTTCAAAATCTTGTAAAACTAAGGTAGATCTGCATAATTCAAGCATCCACAGAAATGGGTTAGTTTTCTTGTGTATATTTACTTTACATTGGAAAATATGGCTCATTTTCAGTTTTCACTGTCATTTTCACTTTATTCGGAAAATCGGCTCGAAACTTGTCCCGTCCCCTAGGATTTTGACAAGATTCCGTGACTGATTATTATAGACTCTGAATTCAGGCTAGATTTAATTGAGTAACAAGATTCCTGTAAGAGTTCAAGTCAAAATTTCCGTGGGAAGAATGCGCGAGATTGGCTCTAAGCTAAATAAATATGGCGTTTATTTAGAGAATACTAAGCCAAAAAGGCTGATGTATGAAACGACTTGACAAATCCCAAAACAATCGCATTCAATTTCCGTATTAAGGGTCACAAGTCTTTTTAATTACATATGGTATTCTTTTGCATAATAATACCCCCAATATTTTCACAAGGTGGATCTTGCAAAAAATTGCAGTCAGTACTTCTGGCAAAATTTTAAGCTAAAGCTGACATTTTATTTCCATCTCATATAAGACTTGAATATAATGGGACAGTTTTTTTTTAGAGGTGGGGCCTTCTTCGCAAATATAATAAATGATCATGGAAAATATCAGTTTGTCTTGACCGTCCTGCAAGTTAAATAGTTAGATTGATCAAGTAAAACTCACATAGCAAGCAATTCCACAATTGAAGTGCTGACAATGTTCAGTTTAGTTGAGTGACCCCTTTAAATTAGCAAAAAATGGGTCTAAAGATATTATTAGTAGGTCTATCATAGTTATTTACATAACCACCATATGGTCAAAAATCACTTTTTGACTAATTGATTATTTTTAGCCAATCAACCATGGACCTTTTTACATTAAGAAACTTATGTTAAGAATTGACTATGTGAAACAACATTTCTTAGTTCTGTCCCAGGATGTATGGATGGATAATAAACTATCTATCACCAACTGGAAATGACATCATTTCTCTGCAATTCATAAAAAGGCTAATGCCAACTTTGCCTCTCGCTTAGACTATCTGTCTTGGTTTTTCTCCAATTAGCCATGGCTTGACGGCAACTTGATTTTAATTCAAATGGATTTGATTCAAGAGAAAAGGCAAAAGAGTTCAACAACTGACTAAACAACTTTTATTAAACAACTGACTTAGAATGCGCCCCGTTTTTGTTTGAAAATGCCACGCCAGTCAAGGGTCTTCGCATTATCTTAAAAATGCTCCCTGCTAATAATGCGCAGCACTGTTTTTTTTTCGTAATATTCAGCAATAAATTTTAAAATTGTTTCTCCGGGTGCTGTGGATTTTGTGTGATTTCATTCTAAATAACATGTATTTGCTGTTTGAAAGGTGAAAATAAGTTCGTTGATTTTTTTCGCATTGAGTTCATTTAGGTTGTACAGTTGTTGTACTGGTCTAGGCAGTTAATTTCTATGGAATGAATCTAGTAGGCTAGGCCTATCCTAAGCCTTTATGATAGCCTAATGAACATCTACTGGCATTGTACCTTGTCATTTAATTTTTTCTATGCTTTCTTCCAAAGGAAACACTTATGAAAAATACTGTAACTACCTAAGAGTGTTAGCCTTCCATATTATTTCCCAATCAACACTCTTTCCACACATAGGCTCTAGGCCTAGCCTGATGGTCACCACTGTGCCAATTGCATCCCCCCCCCATTAACAGGGCCAAACATTGCCATATGTTATGACTATACTATGTATCAAGCTTAGTTCCTTCTTAAGGTAAATATTTACCAAATCATATTATTGAGTTATAACTAAAGTAAATAGCCTATGCCACTTGGTGCCCTTTTTTATGCTCTTTATGAATATAATAATCATTTTTGTTGGAAATGAATTTCAGCCCCACCCCTATATATACCAATTCAGGGTATATAGCCTATTTGCTCATTAGGGGGTTGGGGGTCATTTTATTTCTGATGTAAATGAGAGGTAAGTTTAAACTTTCCCCCACCCCCATAATGTGCAAATATATGTAAAAATATATTATATTTGTAAAGAGCATAAAAAAAGCATCAAGTGCTATATTTACTTTAGTTATAGTTAACTCAATAATATGATTTGGTAAATTTTTACCCTTCTTCAATTTAGGCATGTATGCCAAATAGGCTGCAAATCTTTAAGCAATATCAGCATAATAACTAGCCTTTATTGTCACCATTTATACTTCTTTTCAGATAAACATATTATTGAATGTTTTTTGTAAGGGGATAATAAGAATAAGTGGCAGTAAAATTCTACTTTAGCTCCTTTTGGCTATCTTGGAAAGGGGTTAGGTTAAAAAAATGAAACTTTTGAGGATGGGTCTACAGGCTAAAGTATATCCTGGGAAGTTATTTTGAAGTACCTACCTCCACTCCTTCTCCCTCTAGAGGGTCCTGATCTTTGATGACCTTTAAAAATGTGTGTGTTATAAATGTGAAACCTTGCAAAATAGATCTTCTGCTTAACTGAAGTACAACAAAATTGTTTCCAGCTTTACAACTTTGCTCAATCTCAATTTATAAGGTTTTAAAGATATGCAAATACATTTCCTAAATTTTGAAAAAAAAAAAACATTAGTATGGCTTAAAATTCTTCTCAAATAGCATAAATTACATTTTCAGAACTAAAGCCAGAGAAGAAACTGATAACTGAAAATTAAGGCAAAATATTGTTTTTGTCAAAATTTCAATAAGTATAGACCTGTCAAGTAGGCAAATTTCCGGGACATCTAGAGGGAGAAGGAGTGAAGGTAGGTATTTGAAAATATCTTCCGAGGATACACTGTAGTCCATAGACCCATCCCTGAAAGTTTTATTTTCTTAATCTAACCCCTTTTGGAAATGGCCAAAAGTAGCTAAAGTAGAATCTTACCATAAGTGGAAATGCTGTGGTAAGTTATAATACTGAAGCAAGGTTGTACCCAGAGGGGAGGGGTAGGGGGGTTTGTCCCCCCCCCCCGCAGTTACCATTTCTTCACCAAGACCATTCCATCTTTTACTGACTCATTCAGTAAAAAAGTGACATAGGCCTACTTGTTTTGTTAAAAGTGTATTTGAAAAGCTTTTTGGATGTCCCCTCCTTTGATAGGTTACTGTCTTTGCAATAAATGACTGTTATTTGTTTGACTAAGATGTTTATGGACCAACATTATGTCTTATTGGTATTGATAGCATCAGAATACTTGGGCTATAATTTCCCCCTTTAGCCTTTTGCTGTGTGATAGGTTGTAGAGTCAAGGAATGCTTGTTTGTAGGTCTCTCAACTCCTTCAGTCAATGTCATATCATGCTTGTTTGAGGGGAAGGTAAGACAGAGACCAAAGTCCAAATTAGGTCTCTTTATTATCTGATAAAGCCTTTATGAAACCTGGCCCATGCCTAGACTTTGGGTAGATCTGATTGCCTGCTGGGTCTATTTGCATGTCCAAAATCTTAGAATCATCAGCATAAAGGGTCATATAATTTTCTGTTTATTTTATTACATAGATGAGAGACAGGATAGGGCCCAGCACTGTACTCTGTGGTAAACAACTGATTACCTCAAAAGGACTAAAGACAACTTTCTCACCATTGCAACTAAAGTGTTCAACCTACTGTTTACAGTTTGAAATGAAGGCAACCCTCCACTTGAAAACATTTGTATGAATACCCATTGCTGCAGTTAAAACATTAGCTGTTTATGAGGAACTTTATCTTATGCCTTTGCTAGGTCTAGAAGAATTGTGTCTACAAGGATACTGTTGTTAGATAATTAGTAACAACATTATATGTCTTAAGAAAGTTGGTCTCAATTATTTTTTTTTTGCAAGAAACCATTCAATCAATTAAATTATAGTAAGTTAGACATGACCTGCTATTCAAACAAAGCAGAGTAAAGAGAAAAACAAAACATATGACTACATTCTATGTGCAAACAAAACTTCAAATGAAAAAAATTACCAATCAGTTGGTGACAGAGCTGTTCCTAGGGTTGGTGGTGTCTGGGGAAAAACTAATTACAGCAGCTCCTCCCCCTCCCTCCTGACTCAAATACTAGCAAAAAAGACCCAAATCAAAGTGAAAAATTTGATCAAAGTGGGCAACTCAACAGCCACAGATCCAGAGGGGGGGGGGCGCCCCCTCCCCTAGCATAGTCTAAAGTAGTGTAATTTACTTAATTAATTCAAGTTTGCGTTAATTAAACTTTCTCCTAACGCAAGTTTATTGGATCAACCTATTTTGTGCCCCTCTAATTTTTTTTTCAAATCAACCTATTTTGCACCCCTACCCCCTAAAAAAAATCCTGAATCCATCCCTGACTCTTTTCAGTATTCAAAGTTTACCCATTTTGCCAAAAGGAATTAAGGATTTATTTACATACTCAGCTATTTTAGAAAAAAAGACTTAGAAAAAACTAACATCAGCATAAGCCAAATACAAAACATCTGGCTAGCCAAAATTATATGTCAAGCAAATGGGAGATAAAGTATTTGCTTAAAGTAATAAATCATTTTATATCAATAATCAATCATATAAATAATTATTTTGAATCATTTTAAAAATATGCAAAGACAGTTTTCTATCTGGATGTACACCTAAAAAAATAAGAGATGTATTCTTTCATAAGTATGTATATTTCTACCAAAGTTTCTGTTTAATTGAATCCCAGCACCTCCTCCCCTTCTAATGCCTGGATATTGCTTTAGGCTGTATCCAAAAGTGTGCTGATTTTGTTTGCTTGCATTCTTTTTTGTAGGCTACTTGTTTTTCATCAGCAGTGGGTTTGTTATGCCAATTTGGAAAACAATTAATAAAATCAGCAAAGTTTTGGATATAACCTTGGGTTATATTGAGATACTAGGGGGGGGGAGGGAACTGGGATCCAATTAAACTGGAAGCTAATTAAAAAGTGTTTATTTGTTGGTATTCTAGTGCTGCTTTCTTAGAAGAAAAATCTTGCAGCACTGTTGCCAGTGTTTCCACCAAGACATTCAGTTTTATGAGTAGAAGGGATTAATCATGACCTGACATAAGTTTACATAAGGCAGCTTATTCTTTATCAAGTTGGTATATAATCTTGTTACAATATTTTACTCGTTTTGTTTTTGAAGCCCCTTTGAAAAAAAGTTATCTGTATTTTATTCCACTATTTTGATTTATGTCAAATATTGGCATGCCTCTATTTATCCAAGTAGCTAGACGTTCCTGTAGAATGGTCAAATACATGACCTTGGTAATGTTTTTCACCTTCAGGGGGTGTCTTCCTGTACCTTCCATAGCCATGGGTTTGTGAATCAGTCCTTTTTTTCACTTTCATTACTGCTGGCTTTTTAAAATATGAAAGTCTTTTTGCCTTTAAAAGTGCACAAGCTGAAAATTAGGATTAAAAGCATATATTTTACACACACAGTTTTTTGTCTTTTTGCATGCAATTTGCTTCTACATGAAGTTTGTTTTTGAAACACTGGGGAATAATTTAGATTCCAGTTCAGTTTCTGGAAGCTTTCAGTATGTTCAGGATTAGTTGTAAAAGCAGGAGCAGTGGTAATAATAGTGGAAATAATAATAATTGGAGTAGAAGTAGGAGTCAAAGTTGCTAGTAGTTTTTGTAGTATAGAACAAACTCTAGCTCATAGTAACCAGTATATTGAAAGAAACTGCAATTTTTGACAAAAAACTGACTCATTGCATGAATGATGATGGAACATGCATACTTTTTGACATAACTCAAGTCTCTATTAAACATGGAGTATTTTTACTAATATTCCTAGCTGCGTTTCTAACTTTCTTCCCTAAGCCACTTCACAAATATCTTTCCTAAAATTATTCCATCCATTTTCTACATTGTCAAATTTTGGATTCTCCAGTTTAGTATCCAACTATTCCTAGAAAGTTTCTCTCAAATTCTCATCCTGGATTTTGTCAGTATCATAGCTTACTGAAGGGTAGATTTCCTTTCTAAATTTCAGCTTTAGATCAACTCTAGATGCTACTAGATGGTGATCTTTACTTTTAACATCCATAGCTGTGCCCCTGCATATCCTAGTATCTTGTCTTGATCCTAGCAGTCTTTGGTTTGCAAAAACATAACCAGTAACACTAGCTGTCTTAAAATCATGCAAATTGCATGTTACCTTATGGACAATTTTATGACCAAAACTGTATTGATTACCACCCAATTGTATACCTACAAAAATGCAGAAAAATATACCTATAAAAAATTATTTGATAACAATGGAGACATTTTTAAGAGCCAACACGGCTCCGTCTTAAGGGTGCTGATCCTTCTGGGGTTTGAAGCTGACCATACTGTTTAACTTTCTTTAAGCCTGGTAATTCAGATGATAGGCTTGTATTGGCTAAATTAAGTATTAGAGGACCATGAGGCAATGAAGGAAGTGAAAGTGACAAAACAAGAGCACACCTTGATTTGTTAGTGTAAGAAATACTAAACTAAAAAGAAACGCAAAATTTGTCTATCCTAACATCTTGTATTGACCATACTAGCCTGTTTTACAATAACTTAACCGGTAAGGTTAGCTGTCTTACAATCATGCAAATAGCTGTTAATAAGAAGCCAATATGTTTTCTCTTGCAAAATTAATACATTTCAACTGCCATTGAAAATAGGCTAGCCTCTAAGAGAGAATCTAAAGTCCAAATATTAATTACCTTATAGGTAGATCTAGATATAGGAGAAAAAGAGAAATTTATTTGATGATAAAAGCCATGGGCCCCAACAAGTGCTGTTGTGTTATTTTCTATTTTTAAAAATCTAGTAAAATTTCATTGAAGAACATAGAATGAATTTCATCATATGATTGTTTGATTATTTGAACGCATCCTTGGTTGGTAAGCATTTTATATAGGCTACTGATAAGCTTCTTTTAGCAGAGACAGAAAATAAATATACAGGTGGGACACACATAAGGATGTTGTGCATTAGAGTAAAAAACGAAATCTAGCATCAGCATAAAGGGTCATATAATTTTCTGTTTATTTTATTACATAGATGAGAGACAGGTTAGGGCCCAGCACTGTACTCTGTGGTAAACAACTGATTACCTCAAAAGGACTAAAGACAACTTTCTCACCATTGCAACTAGAGTGTTCAACCTACTACAGAGTACAGAAAACTCTGAAAATTTATTTTCTGAAATCTAGTCCATAGTAACTAATTTACACACACACATAAGTATGTTATGCATTAGAGTAAAAAACGAACTCTAGCCCATAGTAACTAATTTACACATAGAACTGAACACCAGCATATTTATTTATAGTTGTAGCAAAGAAAAAAACTGTATCCAAAAGTAGTTGCAGTAAACTCTATTCTATTGTGGTTGAAGCTTCACCCACGACTTTAAAGGAGATTGTTACGTCGTCACTGAATTATCGAAGCCTCTTAAAAAACAAACAAAAAATTAAACTAACCCTCTCACCTCTCTTTGAATGCTACCATATTAATTGATACTTAACTAAAAATTGAAGATGTACTGGTTTTCTCTCCTTTAGTGTTTTTAAAAAATCTGAAACTGTACTCTGATTAAAATATAAAAGCCCAAATTTAGCTGCATCTTCATTGAGGACTTATTTTCATAGCATAGTGCCGAATGAGTTACCATCTCATTCTTTGATTTTTCAGTATCTAGATGAAAATGGAAAGATCTATTTATGAGCTCGAAACAAAAGGAAGTGGAGTGACGAAATTTTTTCAAAGAAAAAGACCAGAAAAACGAATACTATCAATTAGAACAAAAACAGGACAAATAATATGGCAACGGACATTGAGTCCAAAGAACTCGGCAGAAGGAGCTGGTAAGAAGAGTTTTTTTTACTAAAACGGTTGAACAAAAGTTCAGGTTCCATCTTTCATTTGTCTTAAAATAGTCATTAAAAAGAGGGCAGCAAACATGCAAAAAAAGGTAATTTTGACAATAGGAGGATTGTAAAAATATTCCCCAGGAGCAATTGAAAGGACCCTCTCCCTAAACATTTGTTTGGTTCCTTTTGGATTCTGAGTTCATTATTTGTGCAAATAGGGATGATTGAACTGGGGAGCTATTTAAGATGTTTGAGAGTTAGAAGGAAAATTGAGCTATATGCATTTTCCAAATCTAATATTCATGCCTGGATCAGTTTGATTCAGTTAAAATCATTTGTTCCAACCACTATCCATAATAGTTACGAAAAAAAAAATCAGTTCCTTGAGAAGGAAATACTGGTGTCCTGTACAGGAACATCACTGATTTCCTTATCTCAAACCGTATATCTCCCATCAACTAAAATAACCAATTAATCTTATTTCTTTAAATGAGCAATAATTGTATAAGGATTCATTATACAATTTATGTATGTATTAATTTTTGCTCTTGATGAAACAACTGTGATCAAACAACTGTGTTGTTCATGATAAATTAGGTGTTAGTAATTTGTGGACTCATGGCGGCCGCATTTTAGCTAAACCAGAAAATAGTTCAGCCATCTTGAAAAACAGGTCTCTTAATGACCTAATCACTGATCAGTAAACCATTGTTGTGATATTTTGAATCAATATTCAGTTTTTTTGCTATTTGGAATTCTTTGTTTTTGTATCCTCAGTTTTTTTTATAAGTTTCTTGTTGGATTGTTGTTTGATTATGTACCTAAACAATCGCTGAAAAATTGGTCAGTTAAAGATGATATTGCTTTTTCATTTTGGAAAATGAAAATTTGCCTCTCATTCTTTGTTTTTGTATCCTCAGTTTTTTTTATAAGTCTCTTACCTTAAATTACCTTAAATCGCACTAGCCAGCGATAAGGACGAATCCTGTAGACGCCGGTCAATGATGATGGTGGCTCAGCTCATCGGGCGCATCCCAAACTGTGCGCCATGGCTTGCTGCACCACTCTCTGTCAACAGCTGACTTGAAGGCTTCAGTATTAGGGGACATGACTGCATTCTGGCTAAGGGACTTCCATAAGCCAACCACACGGTTGGAGAAAAATTTGTTTCGCAGCCTGGTATTAGCGCGTTTCCGGTAGAGCTTTAGGGGGTGCCCTCTTGTTCTTGACGAACTATCTAACTGGAATAAGTCAGGGATGATATCATGGTTGCAGATCAATTTGAATGTCATCAATACATCTCCTCGCTTACGTCGGTATGTGAGAGATGGTATTTTGAGCCTCTGGAGTCTGGTAGAATATGGCAAATTTTGAAAACCCCTGATGCATTTCATTGCTCTCCACTGCACTAATTCCAGAATCGATTGGTCAAGCTTGTTAACTGGCGTGGCAATGGACATCCCAAATTCTAATTTTGGTCGGATCAGGCCCGTTAGGAGCTTAGTAATTACTGCTGGAGATCTACTGCAGAACGTTCTCTTTATTATACCGAGAGTTTGGTTGGCTTTGGCTACTGCAGACTGCGTGTGTAAGTTGAATTTGAGCTTGTTATCAACCAAGACTCCCAGATCTTTTTCGCAGTGACTGGTTGTAAGTGGCTGTTTAAAACCACAATTGGATTCCATAAAATACTGGCTGAGAGGGTTGTCTGCTCCAAAGTGTATGACCTTGCATTTCTGGATATTAAATTCTAGTCGCCAGGTTTTTGCCCACGTTGAGAGTGCGTCAAGATCTGCTTGGATGTCTTTGGTACTTTGGGGGTCATAAATTGGACCAATTATTTTGGAATCATCAGCATATAAGCAAATCTTATTCTTTATGATTGAAGATGCATCATTAATATAGATGTTGAATTGAGTTGGGCCCAAAACCGTGCCTTGGGGTACTCCGCTTTCTACATCTGCTGATTCTGAGAAGATAATTGATCCACCATCCCCAAATACTCTTACCACCTGCTTCCTGTTGGTAAGAAATTGCATCGTCCAATTTATGACTTCATCGTGGAGGCCTATTGCGTGAAGTTTAGAATTTAGCCTCCTATGACATACTTTATCAAATGCTTTCGCTAAGTCTAATAATATCATATCAACTGGGGATTCCGTGTCCATAAGTTCTGTGACATGCTCGTAAGCATCAATGAGGTTAGTATCAATTGATCAACTGGGGTGGAAGCCATGTTGGCTAGGAGATAGTAGCTTGTTTGCATTTAGGTGTTCAATAATGGCTGAGTTAACTATGCCTTCAAGAAGTTTTCCCACTCCCAAGGTGAGACTAATTGGTTAATAGTTGCTGACTTCATCTCTGGTGCTTCCTTTATGAACAGGTGTAATGTAAGCTTCCTTCCAGTCTTTTGGAATAGATTTAGTATTTAGGGACTTTTGGAATAGTAGGGTGAGAGGATGTGATAGTACTGCATACGTCTCCTTTAAGAGCCGAGGGGGCACTCCGTCAGGTCCTGTTGATTTATTTGGGTTAATCTTCTTTAGTCGAGTCTCTACATCTACTTTAGTAATATTAATGGGCGGCATACTTTTTTGAATTTCGTACTGCGGGGGGTCTGGAAGTGGGGCATTATCTGCAACTGTAAATACTGAAATAAACTGCTTATTTAATGCATTAGCTATCTTCCTTGGGTCGCAGATTTTAGATCCATCTTGTACAAGTTGAGTGACAGAATGCCTTCCAGGCTTACCCGATGACACATACCTCCAAAATTTTGTTGGATTGTCTCTTGTTGGATTGTTGTTTAGATATTTTAGAGTTGCAATATTACAGTGGTCTAATGTTTTATTATAGATAGTATGACCGATAGACTGTCAAATATGGAAAGTTGTAGGCTGTCTGTTAACCATTTATTATCTACCTCCACTGCTAATGATAATTCAAGTCAAGGAAATAATACGCAAGCTATGAAAGCAATAATTATGTGCATAAACAGTCGCTGAAAAATTGGTCGGCTAAAGATGATATTGCTTTTTCATTTTGGAATTGTCAAGGCCTTAGGACAGCATATCCTACCCTGTGTCATATTTTGAGTGATATACAAGAATCACTGTTAGTAATAGGACTTAGTGAGACGTTTGTCTCAAATAGGAATAATTATTCAATTTGGGATTTCCAAATTCCAGGACACGTTAGGGAAAGAAAAGAACGGCAAGTTAAAGAGCGAGGAGGTTTGGCATTGTTGATAAAAGAAGGAGTTTCATATTGGGTGAGGGAACATCTATTGCTGTGGCTTGAGGGAATTGTGATTAAAAAAAAGTTGTTGGTTTTACATATAAAACGCCATCATATCATGATGATATTTTTATTATGGAGATGGAGATTATAATGGAAAATTTTAATAGTGAACCTTAATATAAAGTATCAATGGGAGATTTTAATATTAACCTCCTTAAAAGTTCAAATCATCTAGATTTTCTGAATTTAATGATTTCTTCTTTTCTATGTCTTCTGATAACTATTCCTACACGAGTTAATGGGATATCTGCAACGCTAATTGACAATATACTCGTGGACGTAAATCTACTCGAATGTTCGTATGCTGATGTTTTAATTACGGATGAATCGGACCACTTTTTTCTCATGAGTAGATTAAGGAATTCCTGTAGAATGATAACTAAGAATGATCATTTAAATAAAAAATTCTTCCGTGATTTAAAGAGAAAATAATAAAAAAAAAAAATTGAGATAGAAATGGGTGATGTAGTATGCACTTGACTATGTTGACTAAGGCCGAATTAGTTCCCTGCGACTATGTAGATAAAAATTTCTCGAGGATCCTTATTTCAACAGCATTTAGCATACCCACTACTTATAAAGCTTGTTTATATATATATTTTTGATGCTTATAGTTTGGTACTTGTCTCTTATATAAAACACACTCGAGAACTGAACTTTGGTGACAATAAAATATGATGAAAATGGAATGCTTTATTAGTAAAATTGTGAAGGTCATTTGTGCATTATTAAATTGGGAGTATCAGCTGACCGTCTCAAAGACAAAGAAAAGTTCATTATTAACGCGAATCTTAAGGACACCGGTTAGTTTGCTTTGACTAGTCATAGATATAGTGTCTCACCATGGATGTTCAAGAATCATTTCAGATTGTTGGAAGGGCTATATAACACAACTGAGCTGGAACAAGCAGGTTTCACTCATTTGAAAGTGAACCACAAAAATAATTTGTCGACCCAAAAACCGTCGCCTCTACCCAAAAAGTAGAGAGAATGTGGGGTTCCGCAAAGTGGAGGAACAAACGGCACCGAGGTACATCCCGCCATCATTTACATTGAAACTTAGTAGAGTACATGTGGAGGGTGGCAGTAAAAGCAGAAGGCCGAATTCATTTTAACACGATTCTTGAGGACATTTCTGCGTTCTGGGAGCATATTTCCAAGCTGTAGTTTTCATAATATTGCTAATAAAATGTTCTATTTTCATCATATTTTTTTCATTAGGTTAAACAGTCTTGGTTAGGTTAAAATAGGCTTCTTTAGGTTACGCATTTAACATATGCTCTGCTTTACCCCCACCCCCAATATGCAAATATATAGTCCCAACTTTGTTTGTAAACTATTATATTTTCATCATAATATTGTTTTATTTCATTAAAATTCACTAAACTTTACTTCTCGAGTGTGTTTTATATAATTGATAAGTACTTATTATTTTTTTTATATTTTTATTGCAATAAAATTTCTGATTAATCAGGTGATATTGTAATCGTAGCTCAATATTTGTAATTAGTGACTTCAAAACCCTTAAATACCAACATGGATATCATGTCCATTTTGTACTAAATATTTTCAAAAATTCAGTAAATTTGTTCTGAAGAAAAAAAAACCTGCCATATTTTGCCACCAGATGTTCCTAGAAATATCCTTTCTGGTTCTCTTCCAGCTCCAGTACTAACAAAAGCGAAAAATAAATGTTTTTTTGAACTCATTTGTAATGTTTTTTGTTAACATGTCTAACAAGTGTAAATAATGTTGGTTTTATAAGAGTACCCAATTAAACTTTATTACAATTTTTACTAATGTTTCTATTAATTTTTATCTATTAAATTATCTATTATTTATCTATTATCTATCTGATATTAAATATGATATTAATGTTATTAATGATATTAAATTATCTATCTATTATTTATCTATTAATATATCTATTAAATTTTTATTAATGTTTCTACTACTACAATGTCTGAGGTCTACTTTAAATGGGGTATTTTTCTACATTTGGGTTCTTGCCCCCTGCGTTTGCACTAACTGTTTTGCCCTAATTGTCCAAAAGGACAATTTTTTGGCTTTCCAACCATTCTGATTAAAGTGGCTATGTTGGCATTTTGACAAAATGCCACGTGGGGTTTTATCATTATTTTGTCTTATCCTTTTGTGATTAAAATCTCTTAAACTTACGATTTTTTAGTGGACCTGAGGGAAGTGAAGGAGGTACGAGTTGGGCGATGTTCAAAGGATTTTGAGAAGTGGCCCGAAGATGCCCGTCGACTTGAGCATTCTCGCTGTTTTGTAGTTTTTCATGGCTTGGAATTCAGGTTGAAAACCATGTCCGTGGCAGGTAAAGAAACTAGCTAGAGGGAATTAAATATAAACCATAAACTTGTTTTGTAAGACATGCAACCAGAGATATAGAAAAAACAAAACAAAAAAAATTGGATACTTCTGTACTTCAGGAGTAAATGACTGCTAGCTTCGATATGAAAGTCACGCATTGAATACTGTTAAATGTTAATTTTTTTAAGTATTAAGCGAACTGTTGAAACAAAAACAAGGTTAAGACAGGTAAAAGATTTTAATTATGAGGGATCCTTTCTCTTCACAGCTTTCGAAAAAATGCGTGTTTTCAAAATGACGCATGGGATGTCACAAAAGAAAATGGACTCCGCAATTTAATAGGATTTTAGTTTAATTAATGTAATCCCTTCATATCCGTTGTTTGAATCAGCCTCGCCAAAATTTTCTAACAGAAACGGTGATAATTATTATTGCAGAAATATTTTTATATTGATGTTATTTCTTTCGAAGTTATCCCTAGGACAGTTGTCGGTAACCTGCTACTCACAAGCCGCTTGCGACTCTTTCATCGTCGAAGCGTGGCTCTGTCATTCTGATTATGTATGTTTCACGATCAATCAATATGACCTTAAAAGAAGACTAAACACGTTAAAACTTCTGTTTGCCATCAACCCATCAACATGCATGATTCAAAGTCGATGGTACTCCCTGCAGTTATATGTTCACCACAATAATTTTTAAGTTTTTTTTTTCGTTTTTTTTCCGAAGAGAATTGGGTGTACGATTTGCGACGCATAATTGCTGCTTTACTCTCGCGTGCATTACGCCCCAGTTGCTGGACAAGAAAACAAAAAAAAACTCTTCTGCTAGATGTCGTAATGATATAAGTTAGGGGCCTCCCCCACGGAAGACACACTGTACCATGACACCCAAAAATGTAACTAGGATACATCTGCATGGCTCTTCAGAATTCTTCATCATTCTTGTTGTGTATGTTACACAATGAAAATGACCTTAAAAGATGACTAAACACGTAAAACGTCTGTTTGACATCAATCCATTAACGTGCATGATTCAAAGTCGGTGGTACTCCATGCAATTATATATTCACCCCAACGATTTTTAGTTTTTTGTTGATTTATTTCCAAGAAAATTGGGTGTACGATCCGCGATGCTTTACTCTCGCATGCATTACGCCCCAGCTACTGGAGAAGAAATGAGTGAAAATAGATAAAGGACGAAGTTTCTGAGATCAATCAATCATTTTATTCATACTAAAAGACTATTAAATACGAAATGGTTATTTGACCCAAGATGCTTGGCTCTTTATGAGCCAAGCTTCTAAAACACTAAAATTCATATAAAAACACAATTAAATACGAAATTTTTATTTGACCTAAGAAGCTTGGCTCTGTGTGAGCCAAGCTTCTAAAACACTAAAAATCATAGTAAAACACTATTAAATATGAAACGGTTATTTGGCCCAAAAATTTTGGCTCTTTCTGAGCCACATAATGTGTATGGCTCATTGTATAATACAATAATAAAACACCGAAAGAACTATAAACAATACGCTAAATCACTCAATAAATACAAAATAAAGAAAAGGGAGAGTATACACTAAAATACGGAAAAAATATTTTAAAAATGAGTAGTAATAATAATGATATTTAGAAACAAAGAAAGTAGAAAAACGGAAAAGACCAAGATGAATAAGAATAAGAACAAAACAAGACTAGGAGGTTAAAGGTTAGGAAGACTCCTGACAATAGTTTTAAAAGAAAAGGAGGGAGATATATTAGTTGGTATTGAATTATAAAATGAAATTGACGGTAAAATGGGGAATCTTTGGGCGGCCATTGATGAACGTTTAGACATAATAAACATCCGTGAAGTGTTTTATACTGGACTTGAGCCGTCACGTAAAGTACTTTTACATATGTAGTAAGACATTTTATTTGTCATTAATAAAATGCTATTAATAACTATTTAGTTTTAAGTTGAAAAAGCATGGAATTTTGTTTAGCGCTTGGAGGTTTGTTTTACAATGGGTTCTATGCTGTTTAACGCTGCTTGGGTTTATGTTTATGCTGTTTAACGCTGCTTATTGTTTGGGTTCTATGCTGTTTAACGCTGAGCTAAAAGATCTTCATAAATTTTTCCTCACAAGCTCTTAATCCAATTGAGGCGAAACAATAAATTTACAATAAATCATCGGTTTTTTTCGATTTTGATATTTTATTTGATATTTAAACTGACATTTTTAACTCAAAGTTATGATTACAGAGTGAACAATGCACACATATTTGTGAATAATATTTTACGTCTTAACTGCGGCTCTTCATTGGCTTCCTTACAGTCTATAAAAAGCTATTAAATTAAAAAAAACAACAAGTTTTTCAACTGAAAGTAAGGAGCAACATTAAAACTTAAAATGAACAGAAGTTATTACGTATATTAGGGGGTTGCCCCCTCCTCCATACCTTTGCTCTTTACGGTAAAGTTTGACTTTTTGTTCCAGTTATTTAAGAATGGCTCCTGAAACAGAAGCGTCGTTTATTTAGAATGGTAAGTTTTTCCAGAAGTTCTACAAAAAGCTTTAGCGTAAAGAGTGAGGTATTGTTCCCTTCCCCCACGAAAAATTCTTCCATGCTTTGAGTGATGCACATAAAGTAACTTGGTTACAAAGAAAATGATTTGATTTGTTCTATTTTGAAAATGGAAAATGTAAAAGGTGACATGTAGCAACTCAACTATGTTACCTATTAGTACAAAAGGGCTGTTATATATGATACAATTAGATCATATATATAGATCAATTAGATCATATTAGATCCTATATGATACAATTAGATCAAACCAACTTTTAAATTATAGTCTTAGATTTTGGTTGACCTTGTTGTGTTTATATGCTGCTATCTTCTGCGACAAAGAAAAACAAAAAGATGAAATTGTATTAAACCTTTATTCTAAAACACCTCTATTGAGTTAAAAACTTCTAACTGGACCGTAATCATAAGCTTGCTATTAGAAAAGTTGAACATAACTCAATAATAATTGAATTATCATTCATTAGAAAGAAACAAACATTGACATACATATTTGAGAAATTGTACTTTTAAGTGGATTTGGACTTTAAAAGTTCGATTGATTAGGGATGTTTTTCTTACTGGTAATTTGAACTCGAGCGCAATTGGCTGTAACTAGCATCAACAGTTTTTGTGTAATAGAATTAGCATTCTTTTCCGTATTATGGTTATTTCTCACAAAAATGCAAAAACAATGCATTGGCACTATTTTAGACGACTACATTAAAATTTTGTGAATAAATAAATTAATTAATAATATAATAATAGATAATAAATTTATTTAGTAGAAACTAAGCTTAGAAGCAAGCTCCGTATAATTTTTTCTCAAAATTTTCTTTCTATAATTTTTTCTCTTTCATATAAATTTTGTGAGGCCGCCTTTAATACAGTTCATACCGGATGCTACTCTCCGAAAAATACGGCCTTGGTCCAAAATGAATAATCGCAAGTTCGATAAGAAACAAAAATAGGTTCAATCAGGTTATAAAAGACGGAATCACATCAGATTGCATAATTTTTTCTCCATATCAAACAAAAAGACTTATACTGCTGTGTAGTGTCGAAAAGTCTTCTCCTGGTTACAAGATTTAGCTGTATCCCTAACGTAGTGTATAAGAGAGTTGTCTGAAGCTACTGCTAAAATTTTGGACAACTGAAATGGTCAAATTCGGAAGAAGGTCAGAAATGTATTGTGGCACAAGAGTTCTGATCAACAATTACATAATACAACCAGAATTTTGGGCAACTAGATGCTCTTTGCATTCAGCTATATCTTTTTTTTTTAATTGTCTGGGTTTTCATTCGTACTATACTGGTGATCAGGTTCTGTGTACCTTGACAGGGGAGGAAAAACAGAACAAAACTCACAAGTTCACAAACTGAATTGTGAACAGTTCTGATTTCATAGAAACTGTTAATAGACTAAAGTCAAATTACTGCATCCAAGACAAACAAAAGTGGATATGCCTCCACGGTTCTGGCATAGCTTCACATTGCTATCATAAGTACAACGGGTTTAAGTAAATTTCAGCTTCACATACCTATTGCAACTACAACGTATATGAGTAAATTTCAGCTTCACATAGCGATCGTAAATGCAACGGATTTAAGCAAATTTCAGTTTCCTATAGCTATCGAAACTACAACGTATATGAGTAAATTTCAGCTTCACATAGTTATCGTAAATACAACAGGTTTAAGTAAATTTCAGCGTCATATATATATATATATATATATATATATATATATATATATATATATATATATATATATATATATATATATATATATATATATATATATATATATATATATATATATATTATTATTATTATTATTATTTATTTTTAACCCTCACTATACAGAGGTACAATACGTGGAGTATCACGAGGAAAAACACAAAAAATGCGACACAAGACAATATATAAATCAAAAATTACCAAATTACAGTGTAACACATAATAATTTAAAAGAAACGATAGCAAAAAAAAAAAAAATAACGTGAAAGGAGGAAAAAAAAAAAAAAAAAAAAAAAAAAAAAAAAAAAAAAAAAACTGACAACTTGCAAAATCTAATAAGCAGGCATTAATATTATCATTATTGGATTTTTACTCACTCTTTACAAATCTAAATTGTAGAATGACCAAACAGAGAAAAACAACTAAACAAATAAAAGAAAAATAACTTTGGACTGAAAAAACCTGATAAGGTGATGGTGCGGAGAAAAACGGATACAAGCAGTATTTGAAAGTTTTCTGTTTAGTGCTTCCAGTTTTTCAGTAATATTAGGAACAAGAAATTTATTAATAATTACCCGGTTTTTGGTCCAAGGTGGAAGAAACAACAAAAATTTACAAGATCTAAAATAATTAATCCGGAGTCTTTTTAACTCAGTTTTCTTCAGAAGGAGAAAAATTCCAGAAGCAAAAAGAATTGACTGGTCACAAAAAGTTGAGTAAAGCTTGGCTAACGCGAGTTATTATATTTACCTCTATTGGCAACAATCTTAGCATATCCTAATTTAATTTTCATATTAATATCTTAGACTGTGCGCTGGCGCAAGCTCGGAAGACTATTAGTAATAGAAATACCGAGACATCGAAGAGAATCTACGAGAGGGATAGTAAAGCCACTACAGCGAAGGGAAGTACTAGAAATATTATTAAAAGAAAGAAATTTACATTTATCTACATAAAGAGAAAGGCCTATGTCTGAAAACGAAGAAGCAACACGAGAAACCATGTTAGATAAACCAGTTTTAGTACGGCTTATAAGAAGCAAATCATCAGCGTAAGCCAGGTAGGAAACATCAGAAAAACCGGAGAGATAGGTAGCCGAAATCTTTGCCAGAACTCCTGAAATACACAAATTAAAAAGGGTCGGAGATAAAACTCCTTGCCTTAAACCTCTTTTCAATTTAATATTAGATGCAGGCACAGATTTCAGCCGAAGAAAAGAATTAGAGTACCAGTACCGAAGAAGCAAAATAACCGATAGATTGACACCGTAACCACAAAGAGCAGAAAAAAGCTGACTATGACATACACTATCAAAAGCATTTGATAGATCTAAAGTACAAAGATATATACTCCTTCCCTTAGAAGAATTTTCAAGGAGCAAAGAAGATAATACACGATGTGCGTGTTGACAACCTACTCCGGGTTTAAATCCAAACTGGTTATCTCTCTCAAGCATATTATTAGTCACAAAAGGTATTAAAACATGCTCAAGAACTTTACTAAAAGTGCAAGAGACAGTAATAGGTCGGTAAGAAGAGCAAATAAAAGGAGAATTCCCCTTCTTTAAAATTGAAGAGACAGTACCACACAAAAAACTCTCCGGTAGAAGTACAAATACACATCTGGAGAAGTATCTGTATACGTTTGATAAGGGGGGAGCAATCTAATAAAAGGTGATATATAGCTAGACCGTCATTATAAAAATTATCTGATTTAATTTTGTGAGTTGATTCAATTACAGATGAAAGAAAAATCGTAACACAGAGACGCTGAGATAGAGGGGTACTAAAAATAGCAGAAAGAGAATGAGAATACAAAGAATGCACACGGTAATTAACATTAGAAAAAATAGACGAGTAATGGTCAGGCCAAGCAGATGCAGGAAGACAATCACTATTTGGTACATCACTTCTAATCGACTCAGAATTAATAACTTTTCGCCATTCTCTCTTTGACACTGGAAAATCCATACCACGATAACGCATAGACTTAAGATATTTTTTATATTCCCTGCGGGTCTTACGCTTAAGGTCAGAAACAATACCACAGGGCGGTCTATCACATTCATTCCAAACTTTTAACCAAAACTTAGCTTTATTTTTCAAAGTTTTTAAATTAGGATCTAAAGACCAAATAGGTTTTTGCGTACCACGTCTAACACGTTGCAGCGGCACTGCAACTGCCTCGGTATCTTTTAAACATTTAATTATTTGATTATAATAGCAATCCAGGTCCTTTTTGCAATTCCCTTGTATAGAGCTCTGAAGCAGATGATAGGGAACTCGTATAGCAGACAGCAGCCTTGTTAGTGTAAACGCATAAAGAGGAACATCAGCTTTCTTCCAATTACTTTTTTCAAAGCATTTTGAAGACTGGGGTACTTTGCAGAAACTTGCAGGGTTTAAATTCAGCGTAAGAGTAAGTGAGATAGGGAGAGGGTCTAAGTCTTGTTCTTCAGCATGTACAAACACTATTGATGTAATAATACTAGCTGAGCAAATAATGTGATCAATATTGCTCTTACTGCCTGAATGGTGAATATAAGAATACGGATGAGTTTTGGGTATAATATGATAAGATGGAAGGCAATCCAACAACAAATCACATCTCACTGATGAGTTATTTATATCTGTATTGAGGTCACCAATGATCATATAATCTAGAGAAATAGAAAGAATTTTTTCCACTAGAAACTTCAACGTGTTACAGGCTTTAGCAAATCTAGCCATCGATCTAGAGGAACGGTCATCATAAGGCATATAAGAATTAATGAAAACTATAATGCCAATACGAACAGTCAAAAAAAACTCATCCGAGTAAAAAATCACCGGCGAAACCAAATTAGGATTGTGCTTAAAAACACAAGCTAGTCCGCCGGATGGCCGGCCTCTTGTAGCTCTGGAAGTAGTAAAAAACACATCATGATGAAGGCTACGACGCAAAACGTTAATGCTAGAGTCTGTAAGAAGATGCTCCTGTAAACAAACCAAATCAAAATCATAGTAGAACTCATCAATAACGAAATCCTTATCCTTTTTACCATTAATATTAAACGATATTATTGAAAACTCCAAAGTCATTGCAAAAAGTGGGAGCGCGACATTATTTCCTTAGATATAGGGTAGGACAAGCTATAAGAAGTATGATTTTTACCACAGTTAGCACACTTGGGAGCAACACTACAAGGACTATCCTTAGTAGAAATATGTGGCCCAGCACATCTGGCACATTTCGGGACATTGCTGGTGCAAGCACTTTGAAAGTGATCGTATGATCGGAATTTGAAGCAGCATTTAGGTATTTCTTTAAATACGTGAATTCGAAAAAATTCATATCCCACTTTAATTCCTTCTTTGAAATAAGCAGACTGAGTGAAGGAGTCTTCAAATTCCAGCTTGACTGACATAGTCTGGCCCAGTCGATTTGTACTTATTATACCTTGCAGTCTTTTAATAACTGAAAGGTAAACATCAACTGGGAAACCTCTGAGAATCCCAAAAAAGCGCTTGGATCGTACTTTAACTGTTGCTCCGGTAATAAAGTTCTGAACGGATGTACAAAAATCTTCAGTTGCAGATTTATCAATATTGGCATACCATCTGTCTTTAACAGGTTTCACACTACACACTAATTCATGCCCAGCTATTTGATCGAGAACAGATTTGCGTTTAATCGGATCAGACAGATCTGAAGGCACTTTAGAAACAATAACTGTCGTATGAGTGTCAATTGCTCGGGTAGGTTTCGGAAGTTGAGGAAAATTCAACTGATAATTGTCAAGTTTCCCTGACATTTCAATAACCACTTGTTGTAGCTCATTAAACTTAGAGAGTAAAGAAGTATAAGCATTTGCAGGGAGACATGGCACCTCTGTAGGTCGCTTTATCACAAACGTAGGTGCAAAAGTGTCACTACTGTCAAGAGATCTTAACAGAGAAATAATGTCACTAAAATGATTAGAAAGTGCATTGTAGTAGAAGGGCCTTATTGAGTCCCACGAGTACAATACCCCTTCGAATCCCGATCCGGACACTTTTTAAAAACTCCCACGAGTACACCAAATAAGGGCATAGCCTCCCTAGGGAGAATGATTGCGTAATCGGTCAATGACCTCTTTTTCCAAGTGTGTTTTTGGCACGCTCGAGGCGAATGTTATGATCCAGAAATAGTATTTGTTGTTTCTATGTGTAATAACTCCGGAACGAAGGTTGCACATGCGCATTGAATTCTAACGGGAAACAATGTTATTGATCTAGGACTCGAGGGGGAAGTGAATTTCCGAGAACTTGATTGCATAATCGATCGTGAATGTCAAGGTGTCCAGAAATAGTATTTGTTGTTGTTGCTCTAGGCAATGTTATGAGTTTCCCGGAAACAGTTAGATCACGTGTTTCTTTTTCAGCCAATCAGCGAGTCGGATACATCCTCCTTCTCAGCCAATCAGAGGGCTGGTTACATATGATTTCCCCGTTACATAACAATTCACCCTTGAGATTTCGTATATAACGGACATGCAATGTGATTAAATTATCAGAAAGTATTTTGACACAATGGAAACAACAATGGATAATATTGATGAATTAGAAGCCTTGGCAACTACAATTTACCATGTAAGTTCCGTTTTAGTACATTTTCAAATAAAATTATTTTCCATGGACATCCTCCAGTATATTCGGCTAAAACGTAAATATATTCCTTTACCCCCCCCCCCCAAACCTTACAAACATCATTATAATCAATGGATAACATAAAATATACCCTAACCCCCTCCCACCATTGTTTTACAATCCCAAATTCTCGCAAAAAGAAATAATTTTCTTTCGAGAAATTATAGCCTTTCTCTATTGTGATTTAAACTGTCTACTGACTCCCGTCACTGTTGTTATTAACCTAACCTGGTTTTGACATAATGCTCTACGCGAGGTTAAAATTAGCTGTCACCCCTTTTCATATGTGTTTACGAACGCGGCAGCCAAAGTCAAAAGGAACTGTTTCTCCGTCAAAATTAAATACATAAAATATTTTCTTATACCCTCCACAACTAACCCCCCCCCTTACTGATTTTAAAAAAAACTATCGCAAAAAGAAATAATTATCACTGCGTTAAATTTATTCAATTTTAAGGTTTCTATATCCTAGCTAAAAGAGACCATTGACGTCCGTCACTGTTGTTATTAACCTAACCTGGTTTTGACATAATGCTCTACGCGAGGTTAAATTTAGCTGTCACCCTTTTACGATGTGTTTACGAACGCAGCAGCCAAAGTAAAAAGGAACTGTTTCTCCGTCAAAATTAAAACACTTTGAGACAATTGTAATAATTAGGTGCAGACGCAATGCGCTATTTTGGAGAAGAGAAACAGATTATTATCAAGCTTTCTTTCGATAAAGTTTCTTTTATATTACCGGGAGGGGAGCGTGAATCCAGGATTTTTTTCTGGGGGGGGGTATCACTTTTAATAGTGACAAAATAGAAAATATAATTGTTTATTACATTAATTGCTTCTTCTTAATTTAGTGATTTTAGCTATAACATTTGAATAAAAGGTAGTAAGATATGCCTTTCGATTGAATAAAAAACATTATTAACTCAATTATAGGGTAGACTTAGGGTGGTTTCGCTTTACTGAAAAGAGATACTTTTCTAAACAAAATTGTAGTTAATAACTTTCTTTCTGTAAAAAAGGGGCAAATTATTTTGATACAAATTTTTTCTCTTCTTTTTAAGGCCAATTGTGAAGAACTTGTGCACCCTCCTTCAAAAAGAGCCAGAGAGGATGAACAAGCCCAAGTGTGGCCTGATTGAAAGTTTAAGAGACAGCAGGTAGGTAACTAAAATACTAAAGCTACGCACGATCGTGAAATAGCTGGCACAGCTACGCCAGAACATAGCGCTGCCACCCCCCCCGCCCTCCCACATGCACAACCTGGTTCTTCAGGCACCCAAGCCCAGACGGATTATGCAAATGTGAGCATTTTTTCCTAGCTATCTATTTATTCATTTTTCAGTCCTTTTCAATCCCAATATAAACTTATCTCAGTGAGATATTAACCCCACACCCCCACTATTACATATCTAAATGTAATTTTTTACAATGAAACCACTCTTTTCTCTGCTCCCCCTCCCTCGGAGATATCTAAATATAATGTAATTTTTTTGCAAAGAAACCGCTCTTTTCTAATCTTTGCTATCGCTTCGATATCTCATAAGCGAATCTTTTTAGGTAATTTCTATTAATAATCACTGCCTTTGAAACTCAAAATGCTATTTTTTCTAATCTCTGCTATTTTCTATGCATTCCCTCTATCTCTTCGCCACTATCTCATAAGTGACTATTTTTCATGGGTAATTTCTAGTCAATTAATGCTCACCATTTGAAACTCAAAATCACCATATTTTTCACAATTGATTATCACAAAGTTTTAAGAGAAGGAACTGAGAGATTATTCACATTTATCTATTTGTCACATATGGATCCCGTAATTTGCGCAAGGATATTTTTAAAATAACTTTCAATCTTACAAACCCTTGCCAATATTTTAGTGATGGGGAAACATTGTTGACAATATACTGAGTTAACGGTTTACAGCATTTAATTGTACTGTTTCCTCGTCTGAAGTTCGGTCTTGGAAATCGGAACACTCGCGCGGTGGCTTACAATAATTGTGAGCTAATGAAGAGTTCACCGAACCTGTAGAACGGAATTAGAGAGAAACTTGGACTTATGCAGTCTAAGCGAATATTTCAACTTTTTTGGGACATTATGTAAACGGCCGGGAGCCACGGAGCCGGTGGGTCCGGGAAGCGCTGTGGGAAGCGCCGGGGGAAGCGCCGCGGGCCCAAGAAACACCACGGGTCAGGGAAGTGCCACGGGATTCGCTTTGGGCCAGAGAAGCGCCACGAGTGGTCCGGGAAGCGCTGTGGGGGCAAGGTTAGGGAAGCGCTGGGGGAAGCGCCGCAGGGATGCGCCACGAGTCTGGGATGCGTGGGGGGAAGCGATGCGGGCCCCGAGAAGTGCCACAGGATGCGCTGTGGCTCCGAAAAGCGCCGCAAAAAAAAAAAAAATTTACACTTTGAAAATAAACGACCAAATTGCCGCCTTCTATGTCATATCTTAGATTATCTTAAGTTGAATTAACCAAATGCTTTTAAGCAATAATAATCCGAATTTTAACAGTAGGGATGATTTGAACACATTGAAAATAAGCTATTTTTTCATTTATAGGTTGTCCTGGTACCATACTCGCCATCTCCCCCCTGCTCGTCAGTTGGAGAAGGAGAGGAGGCACACGTGGAGTCCCCCAACAATTTAACATGGGACGATAGCATTGAAGTACCCTTTAATATTGACGAGTTTTTAGATGATTTTCTTTTTAATTTAGATAATAGCACAGTTGAGCTGGTAGACTTGAGCCCAAATACCTTGCAAATTTTAGACGATTTCACTGGGAACCATCCTCCTCCGGCCTCCGATAGCCACACGACCCCACTTCGAACAACTGATGTGGAGCATACATCAGATTTTATTTAACTACTGGGAGGAGGGGTTAATATCCAAGCGGGGGAGGGGGGAACAACTCCCCCCGATTTTCAATTGTCGAATACAATATTAAATAATATAGTTGTTTTCACTGCAACGTTTGGGGACCCTTTTAATTCACTACTGGGGGGAAAATTTGTTTATGACCCTGTAGAAATTGTGCATGCATAGGTAGACAAAATTTATGCACTTCTGGAAAATCAAATTCAGTTGTGGGGAGGTAGGGATTCAATTAAGGTTTCCATTGTTTTAAAGGTGTTTTATTTAAATGAGGGAAAAAGTGATGTTTATTATCATTATGTACAGTCCGAGATGCGTTTGGTTTATTCGAATTTGGGAAATTTTGAGGGAGTTTTTATGGACTGGGTCGATCAAATTATAACGCATCTTGAGAACTTTAATGAAAATGGGAGTGGCTCAGTAGTTCTTTTTATTGAAAATTTAAGTGTAAATATATGTAAATTTAAGAAAGATTTTATTTTAAGGGGTGGGAGTGGACCAAGGGCAGTAGAATTAAATTATAATCCAGATCTAATAGGTTGTCGTGGTTTCCAGAAGATTTGTTATG
Organism: Artemia sp. Qi Xiang Cuo; assembly: GCF_049724085.1. Taxonomy (NCBI): domain Eukaryota; kingdom Metazoa; phylum Arthropoda; class Branchiopoda; order Anostraca; family Artemiidae; genus Artemia; species Artemia sp. Qi Xiang Cuo. The sequence goes on along the minus strand of NC_142803.1, from coordinate 28,011,211 downwards.
AAACAGGTCAAAAGTATTTCAGATATGCTTTCCTAATCTCAGTCTTTCAGCCTCTAGCAGATGACGCTACTAAGACGAATATAGATTACTGGGCTATACAATGGAGGGATGGGTCCCATTTCCCAGTTGTAGATTTTTCTTGCTTAGAGGGGAAATACCCAGTAACGCTTCGATCTATTGACATTTTTGAAAGGGCTAATGCCCACTTAAATATTGGCGTTACTCTGGTTCAGTATGAAACAGAATTTGAAGATGGGGTTCGTTCAAAAAAGAAGGGGGTGGTATTCCCCGTAAGGAGCCCCTCAGTTGATTTGGTCAAACACAGGGTTTGGTTGTTATACACGCCACCTAGTCAACCGAATGCAATTGGGCATTTTAATCCGATCACAGACAGCAGTCGAGTTCGGGGGGATGGTAAGCATAGGGGGGAATATTTCTGCTGTACGACATGTCTCTCTCGATTCTGTAGTGATATGAAGCTGTAGAGTCACATGAGGCACTGTAGTCGCCATGGCTACCAGACAGTGGAAACGGTTTCAGGAGATAGGGCCATTCTACGTTTCCAAAATTTTCAAAATACCCTTCTCCAATGCGACAAAATATCTTTAGACTGTGAAGATAAGCTGGTGGAAGTGAACGATCCCCAATTTCCTAACCGAGTCAAAGAACATCAGGCTATTGCAGTGTCATACGCCCACGCGCAAAGAGACAATTCTAACACCATGCGGTTGTTAGAAATAGTTGAAACATTGGATGAGAACGAGTGCATGGTCAAGGCACTGACTAAACTGATTGGCACGGCTAATGGTGCTATTTCTCGTTTGAGAAATACCCATTATCCAATGGTGCTGTCTGCAGAGGATCGCGCGCGATTAAAAAGAAAAAAATCTGTGGGGTTTGGAAGGGGGAGTTTGTAGAGGTGGATAAGGGGACTAAAGGGAGACGTGGGGGGAGGGGGAAAGTCAGAGATCATAATCACTTGTGGCAGGACATATCCTCGGGGGGTAGTAATTTTAGGGGGGTTGCGCATCAATCGTGTAATTTAAATGTTAGCCAGCAGTTTTTTATCCCTTATTTTATTCATAATTCCAATTATGACTTAAAATTTATTTTACTGGCACTGGCACGTATGCATAGGGAGGGAGGGGGAGTAGATTTTCCATGGGTAAATAGTTCATTTATCTATAACATAAGTCCCAAATCAGCTGAGAAGTTATTGCTTCTCGAACTGAATTGGCAGGTAGTGGATAATGAATGTATGTGCTGGAATAAAATCAGGTTTTTATATTCCTTTAGTTTTTTCCCCAAGGCATTGATTCAATTGATTAAAGTGCAAAAAAGCGACAATTTTGATAGCTTTCCATAGCTTAAACAGCACTCTCCAGACAGTGAAATGTATGATCTGTTGACCTGCAAAGGTATATACGCATACCATTATTACTGTTCTGGCGCACGCTTAAGTGAGGAGAAACTACCTCCAATTGAAGCTTTTTACAATTCATTGACCAACAGTGAATTCACGGCCAAGGAGTATGAGTTTGCCAAGAAGGTGTGGTCCAAGGGGGATTGTAAAAATAGGTGGGATTATTGTAGACTGTACTTGGCCAGTGACGTTCTAACTCTATTGAATATAGTCGGTAAGAACATAAACCAAATCTATTCAGAGTTCGGGTTAGATGTAGGCTATTATATTCCTAAACGCCATGTGGTAATGGAATTGATTTAAAAATCGGGTATTGAGAACCTAGATATTCGCGCCCATTTGAACCAGAACAAAGTTGTGGTGTATTCAGTGCGGAAAGGGCCTGTTTTTTACGTGGATCGCATCTTGTCAACTAATCAGATTGGGACAAGCTGCAGTCTACAGTCACATGACGTGGTTCCTAACCTGAAATCGTTTTACCCTTCGGCAATGTCTAACTACTCTTTGCCATGTCGGAACTATCAATGGCTTGAGCATCCTTGTGAGTTCCCAGACATTACTACCGTCGAGGACAATGGGCCACAAGGATGGTTCTTGGAAATTGATGGTCACATTCCGCTGGCGCTTCACGACTCAGTCAAAGATTTTGTCTTTCCCTGTATCAATAGGCCGGTGAGCAGGGACTCTCTGAGCCCCTACAATCGTTCATTGGTTGAGGATATGGGGATGCATTGGAACCCCTCTAAACAGAAACTTATTGCTGATTCGGACCCTAAAGAGAATATCGTTGTTCACCATGTGCTTTTGCATTGGATGGTGAGCAATGGTTTCAAGATCACTAAAATACATAGGGTCCTACAGTTCAATCAGCGACCCTACTTGAAAACGTTTATCGACACTTTTGTCGATAAACGCTCTAGGGCACATTCAAAGCTAGGGAAGCAATTGTACAAGCTCATTCTAAATTCAGCGTTTGGCAAAATGTGTGAAAGCGTTCGTAACAGATCTCGCTGCGACGTCGTGACTGACTCTCTAGAGGGTGTACCAATGAGTGCCGATCCCAATTTTACATCGGTCATGCGAATAGAGACTCTCATTGTTCTTATACACAGGCAAAAGCGAAATGTGGTACTGAACAAGAATATTGCTGGAAGTAGTTCAGTCCTAGAAATTTTAAAAAAGCTCATGTTGTCGTTCTTTTACAATGTGTGCAAAGTGCAATGGCCACGGGAGGGGGAGGTTCAAGTTTACTACGTGGAGACAGAGTCTTTTTTGTTAAATGTACATGGATCTGAAGATTTGGATGTTTTGAATGTTCTAGAAAATGGGGTGCACATCAGCACACGGGGGGATTTTACGAACTGGACTCGGACCCTCTAACCCGAGTTGGTGAAACGTCAATCCTCCAACCAAATACTCAAATTAAAATAAGAGACGGGGAGTGATGTGATCTCCCGGGGCGTGTTCCCGGGTCCCAAAGTTTATTGCGTGGAAACTCATAGTGGGGATGAAAAGAAGGCGTGTAAAGGGGTGCCTACACATTTTGTAAAGAGCAATTTTAACATGAGCGTGTACAGAGACTGTGTAGAAAGTAGCCTAGTGCCGAGAGCACAAGTGCTTGCAATTCTCTCTCTACAGTATAGAAATTATACTGTGAGAGTGGAAAAGAATGCAATGTCGTGTATATCCGACAAGGTCTATGTGCTCGAGAATGGTGTGAGCGTTCTACCTCATGGCCACTACCGTATTTCGGATCGAGTTGAATTCATATACTATCGCGATCAACTTGGCCTGGATAAATTAACCTAATCTGACTAACCACCACTCAACCTCTCATAAATTAAATGCTCCAACCTGTACATAAATTAACTAACCTGACAATCTAACCACCTTAACTCAACCTCATCTAACCCAATCTAACCATCACCACTAACCCATCCACTAACCTACAGTAGCAGTGACGACAACTATTCTTTTTCCACCGCGGTTCCCCGGGGGAGGGGGGGTCCCTTCCCGCGGCCGCCCAGGGGGGTGGGGGGTCCCACCCGCGGCCGGCTGGCCTTCGGCCCCGTGACCCTGGGGGGGAAACCACCTTTAAATTCACCATAATCAAGTTCAACGGTGCTAGCAATTTCCCAGTGTCTGTATTTTCTGTTGTACAACAAGTGTTGTATAGAAAAGTGTTTGTTGTTTTTTTTTGTACAGAAAGTGTTTAAAGACAAAAAGTGTTATCATTGTTCATGTTGAAAAAATAGAGTTTTCATGTTGACCATGAAATTTTGTCACGTTGAACAAGTGTTCATGTTGTTGTATAGAAAAGTGTTGTACAGAAAAGTGTTGATGTACAAAAAGTGCTGTAGATGGACAAAAGTGTTTAAAGACAAAGTGTTATCATTGTTCATGTTGAACAAATAGAGTTTTCATGTTGACCATGAAATTTTGTCACTTTGAACAAGTGTTCATATTGCTGTAATAAATGTTGCCATGAAATATTGTTTTTGTTCTTGAATAGATAGATCTATGGGAAAATTACTACCTACTCATGGGACACATATGGTTTACAGTTAGTCATAGTCCGACTGTTGTCAACAGCATGTATCAATTTAAAACACCCTTCAGATCGTTTCTGTGTGAGCCCTCAATGTCGGGGAAAACAACACTTTTAGCTAAAATAATTCAAAATTGCGATAAAATGTTTTTGGAAAAGCCGAAAAAAATCTACTATTGCTATAGTATTTGGCAAGAGTCCTATGATAAAATAAAAGCTATTGCCACAGCATACCAATACAATTCATACGAGGACTTGATGTTTTCAATAGTATTGAATCGAACTCGTGGCTGATTATTGATTATTTAACTGAATTCATTGAACAGTTCTCACAGGAAGTGCTGCAATTGTTCACTGTCCGATCTCATCATGAACATATTTCCATAGCCCTAGTTTTACACAATCTGTTTCATCAGAGCAAATGTATGCGAACCCTTGCTTTAAATTACGCTATCTATATTATCTATCGAGTCGTTAGTGATTCTAGCTCACTGATAAATCTCAATAAAAAGATATGCCCTGGTGCCCCAAAAATTATTTTGTCAGCGTACACTCTGGCGACTAGCAAGCCCTACGGTTACAATTTGCTGGATCTTAATCAGAGCACGCTAGAGGATCTACGTGTAGTCACCGAGATTTTTGACAATAAAATTAAAGTATATCTTCTGGTGAACAGTAGAAAAGGCTATTAGTTGACGTTATGACATTGAAGAAACTACAAGAACAACGGCATTTATTTTCCCTTTAGGCACTTCAAAACCATAACTAAAAATAAACTAAACTAAACAATACTAAAATCTAAACTAGAAAATTAAAATAAAAATAAACTAAACTAAAGTAAACTGATAAATTAAAACTCTAACTAAAACTCATATGTTAAACGAAAACTCATAACTAAAAAAACTAAAAGTAAACTAAAACTAAAAATAAAAATCTAGACTAAAATAAAGCTAAACTAACTAAAAATAATCTAGAAATAAATTCTAATCCCTAAACTACTAAAGTATAACTCTAACTAAAACTAAACACTAATCTAAAACTAAACTAAACTAACTAAAACTCTAAACTAAAACTAAACACTAATCTAAAACTAAACTAAAACCAAACTAAGCTACTAAATTAAAACTCTAACTAAAACTCTTTAGCAAACTGTAGCTAAACTAAAACTCTAATCTAAAACTAAACTAAAAATAAAGGTAATGAATAAACTTAAAATAAACTAAAAATAAACTAAAACTAAACTAACTAAAATAAAACTAAACAATAAACTAAAACTAAAATAAAATTAAACTAAAACTAAAACTAAAAATCTAGACTAAACTAAAACTAAACTAACTAAAACTAAACTAGAAATAAATTTTAATCTCTAAACTACTAAACTAGAACTCTAACAAAAACTAAACACTAATCTAAAACTAAACTAAACTAATTAAAACTCTAAACTAAAACTAAACACTAATCTAAAACTAAACTAAAACCAAACTAAGCTACTAAATTAAAACTCTAACTAAAACTCTTTAGCAAACTGTATCTAAACTAAAACTCTAATCTAAACTAAACTAAAAGTAAACTAAAACTAAAAATCTAGACTAAACTAAAACTAAACTAACTAAAACTAAACTAAAAATAAATTCTAATCTCTAAACTACTAAACTATAACTCTAACTAAAACTAAACACTAATCTAAAACTAAACTAAACTAACTAAAACTCTAAACTAAAACTAAACACTAATCTCTAAACTACTAAACTATAACCTACTAAAACTAACTAAAACTAAACTAAACTAACTAAAACTCTAAACTAAAACTAAACACTAATCTAAAACTAAACTAAAACCAAACTAAGATACTAAATTAAAACTCTAACTAAAACTCTTTAGCAAACTGTAGCTAAACTAAAACTAAAACTAAAAATATAGAATAAAATAAAACTAAACTAGAAATAAATTCTAATCTCTAAACTACTAAACTAAAACTCTAATCTAAACTAAACTAAAAGTAAACTAAAACTAAAACTAAAAATCTAGACTAAACTAAAACTAAACTAAATAAAAATAAACTAGAAATAAATTCTAATCTCTAAACTACTAAACTATAACTCTAACTAAAACTAAACACTAATCTAAAACTAAACTAAAACTAAACTAAAACTCCAAACTAAAACTAAACACTAATCTAAAACTAAAATTAAACCAAACTAAGCTACTAAATTAAAACTAACTAAAACTCATATGTAAAACGAAAACTCTTAACTAAAAAAACTGAAAGTAAACTAAAACTCAAACTAAAAATCTAGACTAAACTAAAACTAAAATAACTAAAACTAAACTAGAAATAAATTCTAATATCTAAACTACTAAATTATAATTATAACTAAAACTAAACACTAATCTAAAACTAAACTAAACTAACTAAAACTCTAAACTAAAACTAAACACTAATCTAAAACTAAACTAAACTATAACTCTAACTAAAACTAAACACTAATCTAAAACTAAACTAAACTAACTAAAACTTTAAACTAAAACTAAATACTAATCTAAAACTAAACTAAAACCGAACTAAGCTACTAAATTAAAACTCTAACTAAAACTCTTTAGCAAACTGTAGCTAAACTAAAACTCTAATCTAAACTAAACTAAAAGTAAAACTAAAACTAAAAATCTAGACTAAACTAAAACTAAACTAAACTAACTAAAACTCTAAACTAAAACTAAACACTAATCTAAAACTAAACTAAACTATAAACTAAAACTAATCTAAAACTAAACTAAACTAACTATAACTCTAAACTAAAACTAAACACTAATCTAAAACTAAACTAAAACCAAACTAAGATACTAAATTAAAACTCTAACTAAAACTCTTTAGCAAACTGTAGCTAAACTAAAACTCTAATCTAAACTAAAGTAAAAGTAAACTAAAACTAAAACTAAAAATCTAGACTAAACTAAAACTAAACTAACTAAAACTATAAACTAAAAATAAACACTAATATAAAACTAAACTAAACTATAACTATAACTAAAACTAAACACTAATCTAAAACTAAACTAAACTAACTAAAACTCTAAACTAAAACTAAACACTAATCTAAAACTAAACTAAAACCAAACTAAGCTACTAAATTAAAACTCTAACTAAAACTCTTCAGCAAACTGTATCTAAACTAAAACTCTAATCTAAACTAAACTAAAAGTAAACTAAAACTAAAAATCTAGACTAAACTAAAACTAAACTAACTAAAAATAAACTAAGAATAAATTCTAATCTCTAAACTACTAAACTATAACTCTAACTAAAACTAAACACTAATCTAAAACTAAACTAAACTAACTAAAACTCTAAACTAAAACTAAACACTAATCTAAAACTAAACTAAAACCAAACTAAGCTACTAAATTAAAACTCTAACTAAAAATCATATTTAAAACTAAAACTATTAACTAAAAAAACTAAAAGTAAGATTAAAATAAAAATAAAAGTATATAATAAACTAAAACTAAAATAAACTAACTAAAACTCTAAACTCAAACTAAACACTAATCTAAAACTAAAATAAAACCGAACTTACAAAATAATTTAAAAATATAACTAAAAATCCTTAGCAAACTGTAGCTAAACTAAAACTCTAATCTAAACTAAACTAAAAGTAAACTAAAACTAAAAATCTAGACTAAACTAAAACTAAAATAACTAAAACTAAACTAAAAATAAATTCTAATCTATAAACTAATAAACTATAACTCTAACTAAAACTAAACACTAATCTAAAACTAAACTAAACTAACTAAAACTTTAAACTAAAACTAAACACTAATCTAAAACTAAACTAAAAACCAAACTAAGCTACTAAATTAAAACTCTAACTAAAACTAAACACTAATCTAAAACTAAACTAAAAATCTAGACTAAACTAAAACTAAACTAACTAAAACTAAACTAGAAATAAATTATAATCCCTAAACTACTAAATTATAACTCTAACTAAAACTAAACACTAATCTAAAAATAAACTAAAACCAAACTAAGCTACTAAATTAAAACTCTAACTAAAAATCATATGTAAAACTAAAACTCTAATCAAAAACTAAACTAAACTAACTAAAACTCTAAACTAAAACTAAACACTAATCTAAAACTAAACTAAAACCAAACTAAGCTACTAAATTAAAACTCTAACTAAAACTCTTTAGCAAACTGTAGCTAAACTAAACACTAATCTAAAACTAAAATAAAAGTAAACTAAAACTAAAAATCTAGACTAAACTAAAACTAAACTAACTAAAACTAAACTAAAAATAAATTCTAATCTCTAAACTACTAAACTATAACTCTAACTAAAACTAAACACTAATCTAAAACTAAACTAAAACTAAACAAAATATAAATTATAACACTAAACTAAACATTAAACTAAAACTAAACTAAAATCTAAACTAAACCAAACTGAAACTAAACTAAATAAAGGTAATAAAAAAAAAACTTAAAATAGACTAAAAATCTAAACTAAATAGGTAATAAAATAATAAACTAAAAATCTAAACTAGCCCAATCTGCAATCCTCTTTTTCTAATATTTACGCCCCCCCCTGAGTGTGTTAGAAGGAGAGGTAAGCAAGCCCTCTGAGTGGCTGCGAAGGAGGATGTATCCGACTCGCTGATTGGCTGAGAAGGAAACACGTGATCTAACTGTTTCCGGGGAACTCATAACATTTGGCACGAGCAACAACAACAAATACTATTTCTGGACACTATGACATTCACGAACGATTACGCAATCAAGTTCTCGGAAATTCACTTCCCCCTCGAGTCCTAGATCAATAACATTGTTCCCGTTAGAATTCAATGCGCATGTGCAACCTTCGTTCCGGAGTTATTACACATAGACAACAACAAATACTATTTCTGGATCATAACATTCGCCTCGAGCGTGCCAAAAACACACTTGGAAAAAGAGGTCATTGACCGATTACGTAATCATTCTCCCTAGGGAGGCTATGCCCTTATTTGGTGTACTCGTGGGAGTTTTTTAAAAAAGTGTCCGGATCGGGATTCGAAGGGGTATTGTACTCGTGGGACTCAATAAGGCCCTTCTACTCATTGTTCCCCTTACGTACTGGGCAATCCAATTCAGGTGCACTTATTTGCCACAGTAAACTTTTAGCTTCTTTGACTATATTCACGTCAAAAAACTCCATACCATGTCTTTTTATAATATCCTCCTCAATTCCGCTTAGCAAATTGCTTTGAATAAAATTCAGAACAGGAGAATATACAAGTTCAGGCATTTCGTCGGAGCTTTTCATGGCTATCGCACTCACCACAAATTAAAAAGTCCCAATATTAATTCAGGAAAAAATACTGAGTTAATAAATATCGAAATATAGGTGAAACTAAAAACACAGTAGATTCCATTTTATAATCCTCTTAAAGTTAATCCTCTTAACTCAGGTCATCAACTAATTTGGAATAAATTATGACCTCACCAAAATAAATCCAGACAGGAATAATATCCAATTCAATTTTGATGTTACCTCACTGAACTCTGTAACGAATATATATATATATATATATATATATATATATATATATATATATATATATATATATATATATATATATATATATGTCGTAAATACAACGTACATGAGTATATTTCAGTTTCACATAGCGATCGTAAATGCAACGGATTTAAATATATTTCAGTTTCATATAGTATCAAAAATACAATGTATATGAGTAAATTTCAGCTTCATATAGCTATCGTAAATGCAACGTATATGAGCAAATTTCATCCTCACATAGCTTTTGTAAAAACGACGGGTTGAAGTAAATTTCCGCTTTATATAGCTATCGTAAATACAACGTATATGAGTAAATAAAAGCTTCACAATGTTATCGTAAAATGCAACGGGTTTGGATAAATTTTAGCTTCATATAACTATCTTAAATATAAAATACATGAGTAAGTTTCAGCTTGACATTACTACCGTAAATACAACGGGTTTAAATAAATTTCAGTTTCACATAGCCATCATAAATATAAGGGGTGTAATCAAGTTTCGTAACCAGAAAAGATTTACTCTACATATGTGTTTCCCAATTGTTTCTTCCAAGTTTGAGTTTCTCTTCTGTTTCAGCATCTTCTGAGCAAGAGTGCTTGCAATTGGTGTGTGTCATTCGAAATATGGCAACCATGTACCAGTGTCTCTCATACCCTTTGCTGCTTGAAAGTTGGTTATGTCGAGAATTCGTAAATATGGAAAATGGAAAAAGTAAAGTGACCGTCAAGGAGATTAAACAGCTCTTGCCCCTTGTTAATTGCAAAATTGCTAATAACAAACTCAGGGAACTATTTAATGAGTGTGACTCCAAAAAGTCTGGGGAACTTTTATTTGATGATTTTACGAATCTCTTTAACAAATTAGTCTTCGATAATTCGTTATTTAATGATTTCTTTTTAGCAAAGATTTTATCCATTCGTGATTTTCAAAAATTTCTTCTTGAAGAGCAATGTGAGCTTATTGGCCAAGATCTGAAGAATTTAAGGAATTATATGAGACTTTTCTTGCCTGAACATAGACATTCTGTCGATGAACCTCATTTTACTCCTATAGAATTTGTAAATTATTTATTCTCTAAAGAGAACAGTGTCTGGGATCCTGTGCACAATACTGTCAATCAAGATATGTCTCGACCCCTTGCTCATTATTGGATATCCTCTTCACATAATACATACCTTACTGGGGACCAGTTTTCTAGTGAAAGCTCAGTTGAAGCCTATATAAGATGCTTGTTTATGAACTGTCGATGTATTGAATTAGATTGTTGGGATGGCCCAGACGGAGTTCCTTTTATATACCATGGTCATACCCTAACTACTCGTATTAGATTCCATGATGTGATTAAAGCTATCCGTGATCATGCATTTACTGTTTCGGAATATCCAGTAATTCTGTCAATTGAAGACCATTGCTCATTGCCACAACAAAGAAAAATGGCTCAGCTTTTCTCTGAAGTTTTTGGTTCGATGTTGCTTGTTGCACCTATTGGTGGGTGTGATATTGCTATGCCTAGTCCCAATATGTTGAAGAGGAAGATTATTTTGAAACATAAGAAGTTACCTGATGGAGTGAGCTATGATGAGCAGCCAAATATCCCGAAGATTGAAGATTATGGAAAAGATTTAGATCTGAGTAATTCTATTAGAAATGGAATCCTTCTTCTGGAAGATAAAGAGGAGAAAGAGTGGCAACCGCATTTCTTTGTTCTGACGAATAACAGGTATTTATATATCTACCCATCTGGGAGTGTCAGTGTCTCCTAATCAGGGCCGTATCCGGGGGGGGGGTTACCCGGTTTGACCCCCCCCCCCCCCTCCCTTAAATGTTTGTCTGACTTAAAAACGTCACAAAAACAGATATAAACAAATTTTGTATGCGTTTTTTTTGTCCCCCCCCACCCCCGAGTTTTTTTTAAGTAAAACCCCCGCCGAAAAAAAATCCTGGGTACGGCCTTGTTCCTAATACTAGCTAGAAAATATAGAAAAAATTGCGATCTGGGAACGGAAAATCTTTTTTTGGAGCTCTTCTGCCATTTGGCATATTTTTCCCGTTCTTTCGAAAGGCCGTAGGGAGTCTTGGTATAAATCACGGTTCCTCAGCAACAGAAAATCCAGTTTTGTTTTAATTAACAGGTCAGCCCTTGTCCTGAAAGCAAAATTATCCTTCAGAGGGAAATTATCTATCCCGCTTGTTTTCACCACCATAAACAGCCAAAGAAAAAATAAAGCTGACTATAAACTATAATTTTATAATATGAACGACAGTATAAATTCATATATGAACAGCAGCGAAAAGTCATATACCTTCTATTAAAGATTTTTGAAACACATCAGAGCTCTATTCATGACTCCGCCTCTGCGCACATGCAATGACAAATGTTTAGCGCATTACGACGGGAACGATCTGGTCGAATTCCAAGTAGCAACTGAGACTATTGCTTTGTCCACAGCAGAAATATATTTAAGGTTATATATATTTCTGCTGTGGATCTTGTGTACTGGGAGGTTCCCATTCAGCGCGGTATGATGTTTGTCCTTTTGGAGAAACTTTTCGCTACTGTTCGTATATATAATTTATACTGTGATATGGACTACGAAATATTTGAAAAGGAGCGTTCAGAATCTTCAATTGTGTTTTTCTGTGAATCAGTTTTCTCTGAACGAGCGGTAGGATAATTTTACTCGCAGATTGTGAAATGCTGATAATGAAATAATTGAAGTATATATAAATAGAAACAACGAATATCAGAAACTAAGAGGGGATATCTGTATTTGGTGACAAAATATAAAAGTAACTCAAGCAGTAAAGCAAAATTGTCATAGTAACAACCTCAAGAAATAAAAAAGTTGTAAGAAAAATGATAAAAATATTAAAACGAAAAAAAAACAATAAAAACCAAAGAAACAATATAAAATTTGAAGACCACATAAGGAAACAAAGCCATGTAGCAAAGGAGAATAAACATGTTCAATTTAGTTTTGACTGGGCATTTGTCCTGGAGTTTATGTAAGTAATTTTTTACGGAGATGGGGGGGGGGGGGTTAAATTGATCAACATGAGGAATTATATCTAAGTAATTTGAAATTTTTAAAGAATGTTAAAAAATATAAGATTTTCCTCTTTTTTGGGGGGAGGGGAGGGGGAGAGTCTACTAACCACCCTCTACACAAGCCAGGCTGATCATTTCCATCTTCATGTGTTTTATTAAAATTTTGGTTTGATTTAGAACTAGTTCAAGCGTAGTTTTTAACTCAATGGTTAAAAATGGTAGAAAAAAGAGAAATAATAGATAGATAGATAGGTTTATTTTCCATATATCAGTAAAATAATTACATAACAATCTACAAATCCCCACAAAGGCTCCATGGCCTGTAGGAGGGGGATTATGAAAAAATCAAATAAACATTTAAACGCTTAAGATTTAAACAATATAGACATAATATTTAAACATATAAACATAAGCATTTGAACTTTTAACATGTGAAGCATTTGCTTCACATAAAAAAAAAAAAAAAAAAAAAAAAAAACAAGGCCTCTTCTTCTGGAGAGGCCTAATTCTAGACCTTTACCGTTGTTTTAATTCGAATTACTGATTTAAAAGGGTTGAGATAGAAAGACCAGAAAAAAAAACAAGGCCTCTTCTTCTGGAGAGGCCTAATTCTAGACCTTTACCGTTGTTTTAATTCGAATTACTGATTTAAAAGGGTTGAGATAGAAAGACCAGTAAACTGTGGTTGTTTTGCAAATTGATCCAAAAGTAACCCTTAGATTAACTGCCTCCTAGCCTGGTTGGCCCAATTTCTTTCTTTAATCTTGCCCGCGAATAGTTTTTCTTTCCCTCCCCCTCGTCAGTTTATAACATTAAGGATTCTCGATAAAGAAAACGTACTATATTCAGTTTTGTACAAGGTTATGTTTATAAGTGCCACATTTGACAATAGTTCTTTTTAGTTTTACTTGCAAAAAAGACATTCTTAGTTTTAGGGTTGTCCATTTGACAGATAATTATGATTGTCTATTAATTTAATTAAAGTAGATTATTTAAAATAGAATACTTTTCCAAGAAATTGAAAATTAAATTGATATATATATAGAGTGGCACCAATTCACAAAATGTAGGAGGGGAGGGCAAATGTACTTTCAAAATCTGAAGGGATTTTTTTCGTTAAGTTTGGGGGAATCTAGAGGGGAGGGCAAATCCCCTTCCCCTAGTTGGTGCCACTTTAAAGATGTGATATAGGGTTTGCAGATCCATTTCGTGGATGAAAATATGTTAATACATAAAATTTGGTACAGATGATGAATATGCTGGTGTGCTGTATGTTAATTTAAACCGAATTAATTTAAGTCTGATTCAAGCTGAGTTAATGCAGGCTATCATACTTAGTGGCTTTTCAAAATACAATCTTACTAAGAAGTGTGTTTTTGTATGCTAACAGAAAAATAATAATTAGTGTTTGTTGGTGAGTTCCTCGATAAATCAAAGTGGTGTTATAAATTAAAACTTGCATAACGATAAAACATGCTAATTTCCTGATTTGAGATATAATTGCGCTTAATTTTTATGTTTTCTAGTTTTTTGTTTTATGTTTTTTTTTTGGAATCATAAATACTGTTTTAAATGTCTTTGAATATTAGTAACATTAATTGTACATTTTTTTCTACATTAGATTGCAAAGTAGCTTTTCCCGAATTGTGAATGATTAGTTTTAGCCATTCACTAACTTTTTTGTACTATTTTTCCTTTTCAATTGGAGACTGGATTATACCGAACTACAGAATGGAACCGAAGCTGAAGAAAATGAAGAAGTGAGTGATATGAAGCAGGTTGTTCGTCATGATGTAAGTTTCAAAACTGTATTTACCACAAAATTAACTCATAAAAAACAGAAAATTGAAAGACGGAAACTGCGGAATTAGAAAAACTGTTCAAAACTGAAGGTTCTTATAAATCAAATTAACAAGAACATTTAAAAATTACCAATTAAAAAGTTTGATCTTCCAGATTTAATAACTACTTGTAAAAATTTATTTTGAAAGTAAAAAAAAAATATAGATCATTTTGGATCAGATTCAACTAAATTCTATACATAAAGAAATATAGTTACTAATAGCTTGATCTTATATGGGATGAAAATTAGGTGGATATAATCCCTTTACATAAAGTATTTTTTGGAAAGAACTTACTGTGGCTATTAAGGGAAGAAATAATACCAACGGACCAATAGTAGATAAAAGGAAGTGGGAGCAATTGCCTTGAAAAATACGATTTTCTGTTTCTCACATGGAACATCCAACCAAGGAGTAAAATTATCCTATGTTTTTTCCAAATACTTTTATGAGTGACAAGACGAGCTGGAATTGTTGTTGAGGCTCTTAATTGTTGTGAATATAGCGGTTTAAATGGCTCGAGACAAATTATCTTGCCCCAAACTCTCCAAAAATGATTGTTTTTCCCAAAGAGTATGAGTAACTTACAAGAGTGGGAACTGGCGCTAATGTTGACAAAAAAACTCTCAACACCATCTAGCCTTTGGCGACACTTAGTATTTTTTCGGGGTAACGATGAGAATAATTAATTTAATTTGTGTAGTTTGTAAAATTAGTGTAGTAATAACTATGTGATCTCGGTTCCTGACAGAAAAACGATTACAAAGCTTGAAAAATTGTCAATTGTTGCTAAGTGCTAGATGGCGTTGATGTTTTTGTGGTCAGGTATGGTTCTGAAGCGCGGGCGACGGGAAAATGGAGGAAGATTTGCTAGATGCTCTCCAGAGAAATGGCGTATGGAATTTTTTGGGTACCCAACTGACTGACCGTATCTCAAACAGTAAGTCTTACGAAAAGTGTGGTTCACTCCCACTTTCTAGGGCTATAATGAAAGAAAGGTTGAGATGGCTAGGACACGCTCTGTGAATGAAGGATGACAGATTGCCAAGGATTGTCTTGTTTTGCCAACCGTATATGGCTAAACAGAAAGCAAATCGCCCCTGAATAGGTTGGAAGGATGTCGTAAGGAACGATTTAAGAGAAATGGATACTTCCTGGGAGGGTGTAAAAAGGGAGGTTTTGAGTAGATTGTGATTGGGGAGGAGTATCCTTTGTTGTGTTTAGCTTAAGGTGGCTTGGCGCTGAGGGCGAGACCGTTTGAGCGAGACCATTTGATATGCATTAAAATAACTTACTCGACTAGATTTGTGTATTCTAAATAAGAGGATGAGCTGATTGACAGAATTAGCTAAGGATTAAAAACATTCACTAAACATGGGGTGAGATTCACAAGGGAGTCAAACTGAATATTTTGAAGGGCTTTTTTTTTTAAGTTTTTCTGAAAGCTTGAGATTGGCGTATTGTAGTCTCATTATACGTTATAGCGGAGGTGCTGAGTTACAGTATTGGCGGTATTTGGCAGGTATTTAACTGTGAAATTTTGTCAATATATGGCTTCAGAACGTTGGCATTGTTTTGATAATTTGGCTAAAGAAATTCATATGCAAATTTCGAGTGATATAAATTTAGAAAAAACTACGCCAAACGAAAAAGGGCATTGTGGGCTGGCAGATACTTGTATGGACTGTGGGGTTGTTTGCCAGTAAGCTCCGCGAGTAAGTCTAAAATAAATTAAAATATAAAAAAGTAAAGTAAAATAAAGTAAAAAAGTTAATAAAGTCAAAAAAGTAAATAAAATAAAGAATAATAAATTAGAAAAGTCAAATAAAGTAAGTAAAATATAATAAAATAAAGTATAGTAGGTCTGTAACAATGTGAAGTATACAATTCGATTTTGCAGTCTTTATCATCGCTTCCACTAGCCGAGCTGCACCTTTGTGAAGAATGGTTTCATGGAAGGCTTTCGGGTGGAAGATCAAAAGCAGAGGAACTCCTTAAGCAACGTGTCGATTTGGGAGATGGCACCTTTCTTGTCAGGAATAGTGACAATTTTGTGGGATCTTATTCTCTCTCATTCATGTAAGACGATCTTTTTCTTGTATTAAATGAAAAAGAAAACGAGTTTTTCTACTGAAAGTTAGGAGCAACATTAAAACTTGAAAGGAACAGAACTTCTAAAACAATTCGAAAACACACAACAAACAAATCACAAACACAACAAAAATCCCAGGAAATCTGCCTTCTCTCTCCATGGAAAATTCCCCCCGTGAAAAATTACTCCATAGAAAGTTCCTCCCACATAAAATCATCCCCCCACCCGGGAATTTACCCCAGGACAATTAATAATAATAATTTATTTATAACCCGCTAATAAATACGGAGAAAAGCGGAGCACAAAGAAAAAAGAAAGAAAAAAAAATACAAATACAAAAACTCTACTATTGAGCGAAAAGAGGGATGAGCCCGTGGTGCAGCCCGAGCTTGCCAGGGGCTGACTTTAGGAACTTAATGTGAAGTAACTCAAGTTTATTTGTCACACCAGATGTGCTATAATTATGAATAAGTTTTCGGTTCCGAGTAAGTGAAGGCAATTATAGAAGGAACTTAAGATATCGAAAGTAATACGAGCGCAGTTAGGCGCCTAACGTAAGTAAGGACGCCTAAATAAGCGCCTAAGTAGGCCCCTAAGTAAGGACGTTAGGCGCAGGCGCCTAACGTCCTGGCATTTTAGAAGACTAAAAACACCAACAGGAAAAAGCACAGCATGATCACAAAACGTTATATATAAGTTCCATAAACTTTACGTTTATATTTCCCCCTATTTGCTACAATTTTAGAATATCCAACCTGAATCTTTTTTCTAGAATTATCTACAAGCTTATTACGCATACTCAAAATCCTGGAGCATACAGAAATGCCAAACCATTTCAAAGAACAAACAATAGGAATAGTGAAATCAGAACATTGAAGCGGGTTTGAAGACGCGCCGTAGTTAAAACATAAATATTAGCGTTTATCGTTATTTAAATCTAAACCATTTTTACTAAGTAAATAACGAACGGTACTAACCATTTTAGACAACGCTGATTTCTAACGGCTAATCAATAAAATGTCGTCAGCGTAAGCTAAATATCGGACAATCTCTAGTAATCAGTTGACCAAATCAAGGCTAAAGTGGAGGCCATACACATCTTAAAAATATGTGGGGATAAAAGTCCTCCTTGGTGCCCGCCGCATCGAACAGAAAAAAATTTCACAGGGTTTAATTTAAGCCTCAAGTACGCATATTCATACCAATACCTCAAAATAAAAATAACTGAAAATTCACTCCATTAGAACAAAGAGGAAATAAAGCTTGAGTATGAATGACACTAAAACTTCCGTAGCTAGTCTTTTGCCTTAAGAATTAAAGCCTAAAAGTCACCTTCTACCCCCCTCCCCTCCTGAAACCAAGAACAAATCGTTGGACCGTCATGTTATGTTGAAGGAAAAAAACTGCTAAGAAAAATCTTACAAGTCACTTCCATCTAGAACTGTCAACAACTTATCTACTAGCCGCATCAGCTTCAGGAAACATAAGCGGAGTTAAGTTTATTTGGATGGAATTTACTTTGTAAATTGAAAGTCAGACAAAGTTTGATATGCTCTCATTTTATGCGCTTTTTTTAATCTTAAAATGGCGAGGAGTCGATTAGATCTCCTGTCGTTCTTGTTAAAATATATGAATTGTTGCTTCATTTTGAATTTAGTTTTACTAGTAAAGTTTAACCTTATTTGCAAATGTAATTCATTAGTAAATCTAACCTGACCTTTGTTAGGGTAAATACAAGTCTATTGACCATTTCTTACCTTATCAAGCAATTTAGTATCCGAAGAATACTGGACTGGATAAGCACCGCCATATCTGATCTATTTGCCATGATTAGTGACATATCAACAAGTTGTGGATGGGACCGTGAATCTTGCTATTAAAAGAAGCCCCATATGGTGTTTTAGTATCAGTTATTTTTCTTTTCAGACGGAAAGGCAGAGTCTATCATTGTCGGATCAGATCACGATTGGAAAGAGGAGAGACAAGATACTACATGGTCGACAGGGATATGTTCAGTAGTGTTTATGAACTTGTCATGCACTATCGAAACAATCCACTCCGAAGTCACGTAAGATATTTTTCAAAAATAAACTAAAAATCTGCTTTTTGTGTATTGACGGTTTTGTCTCTCGGGCATGTCTACGGGGAAAGGTCAATCCAAGCCCCTCATGTAATTTCTACGATAATACCCGTATTCACTTAGATTTTTTGTAATTCGTATATTGTGCAATTTTGACAATCCCCCCCTATATCCCCAAATCCTTTAGTAGCTCAGGGGGTTGATGCTCTGCTTTGCAATATGGGACCGGGATTCAATTCTTACGGCCTCAAGGCTGGGTAACAGCCTTGCTACCTGTCCCTGTTAAAAAGACTCTGTGATTTTAGCGTCAATTAGACACCCTATGATCAATATCCCTGGAGAATCTTCATCATCTTTATCCTCATCCACTTAAAAGTAAGGTCTGAAATAAATTCTTGAGTGCGTGTCTGTGGCCTACCGATCTCTGTTTTTCTCACACCAAGATTCACAGTGTTATAAATGAATATAAAACGGTGCTAGGGATTGAGCTGGATTTCAGCTCCAGAAAGATCGCATTTTTTAAAAACTAGAGGCGTCCTGTTTCTCACACGTGCATACTCTGAATTATTTTCCTGTGAGATTTTTTTAGGACTGTCTGTTGAGTGCCAAATGGATGTTAATTTATTAGAGTTTGGTTAATCATAAAATGAAGAAAGGTGAAGGATTGTCTTTCCTTCTTTAGCCAAAGAATAATTTTACCTGACCATTTCCTTATTAGTATTCCTCTCTACGGCAAGAGATGTAATCTAGAAAATTTAGGAGCTATAAAGGGCCTATCTGGAAAGTAATACCTCACTTATGAAACGATGACAAATTTTCTATGAGGGATTTGGAGATGTGTTCTGTGGAGGATGTCTTCTGAAACAGATTCCTCACAGCAATTGAGCTCAGGAGGAAGCCTCTTGATAAACTTGATAAACAATCTTCCCGACGTGGATGGTAGGCGCAAGCGGAGGTTTTTCGTCGCCTCAACTGTGGCTGGGATCGCGTTGGTAATTTTCTCAGAGGAAGGAGAAAGCATATTTTGTAGAGGCAAATCTCCATTTTCTCTCACTGATTGACGGTCATTTATTAAACTGGTTTATTTGGAAAACAGTACGAGTGATAAAAGAGAGTTTCTAAGACGGTAATTTGGTCCCTCTACATAGAAGAGTTACGTTGAACTTGTTTTTAGAAACTGTAAATTATGCAAGGCGTGTCTATCTAAAATCTCCTTTAAATCTTTCGTATATATAAAATCTCTAAAAGACCTCGTACAAAATGTCTTCTCTTTATCCAGATTAAATAAAAAAAGAACAAGCTTTTTTTCTACTGAAAGTAAAGAGCAACATTTAAACTTAAAACGAAGAGAAGTTACTCCTTATATGAGGGGGGGCTGCCCCTTCCTCAACCCTCGCTCTTTACGTTGAAGTCTTAAAGTTTTTTAAGTATAGTTCTCATTTCAAATTCAACGGTCGTTTTGTTTGGGTAGTCCTTCTTTAAGAATTGTGACAAGAAGTCAAACTTCAGCGCAAAGAGCGAGGGAACGGAATAATTTCTGTTAGTTTTAAGTTTTGACGTTCCTCCTTACTTTCAGTGGAAATTTTTTGTTTAATTTGATTTTTTACTGTTTTTTAAATCCTGCTAGGAGATCCCATCCCCTCTACCCTCCCCGGTGTAAGATTACGCCGGGAACTTTCTTCCCCACGGAAAATTATCCCCGTATAAAATTTCCCTTCACAGGCAATTTCCCCTCTCGCAAAAACTTCGTATTTTTCCCAATAACAAATACTCTATCCGAACAACGGGCAAATTGCGTAACTTTGAGCCCTTTCTCCTGAGACTATGGGGCTCTTGTCATCCCGAAGGCATAGTTATTATACATTGGAGCTTTAAACTATGTTGAATCAAATGGCTATATTTTGATTGGGTGTCTTTGGGGGAAAAAGGCACGTGGGAGGGGGGAGGGCTAGTTGCCATCTAATCTTTTTGGTCACTTAAAAATGACACTAGAAATTTTCATTTTCGTTTGATTGAGCCCTTCCCCGATCTTGTTGAATCATTGGTTGAAAACGCTCACCCCTGAAAAAAAAACAACAAATAAACACTTACCCGTGATCTTTATTTTGGCAAAAAATCCAAAATTTAGCATTTTGTAGATAGCACCTTAAGACCTTTACAGTCGGGTTCTCTGATATGCTGAATCTGATGGTGTGATTTTCATTAAGATCGCTTGACGTTTTGGAGGTATTTCCCTCTTTTTCGTAAATCTGGCAAATTTGCTCAGGCTAGTAGCTTTTGATTGGTAAAATTAAAATTAATGAATTTTATATATTTTCATTCAGCATAAAAAGAGGGATTTATCAAGTATTTTGTTTCAATTTATCAAGTGATGAATTGAAGTTATCGAGTATTTTGCAGTAGGTTGCATAGTCCAAGTAATTGAGAGGCAAATGTTTAAATGGCTGTGGCACGGGAAAAAAATTTCTTTTGATATTTGCATTGTTATAAAAATTCGTTTTCGTTTACTATTGGGCCAAGTCGTTACGACGAACTGTTTCATAGATGATTATCCGATGCACCTGTCCTAATCTTAAGATGCCCGCCCCTTTCTGACTGTATTTAAATCTCTCCCTGGGTTTATAATCAGGCTAATTGACTGATATATACAAATCATCAATAACCAAAAATTTACACTAAGGACTCATCATATATTGCGTTCCTAACTTAATTGACATTCTTTGTTTGCTGCTTGTGTTTATAGTGTTTTTTTCCTATGGCACCGATATTAGTTACTAGAAAAGGGGTAGGGGTATATACTTTGCGGTTTTTAAGAAAATTTAGACCCCAGGTGGGGTTTATGAATATGACATTCCATTTTCAAGAGGATTATCCGATTTTTCTATCCGATTCAAAAACGTGTATTTTCTAACTGGTCCAAAACAGCCGCTATCCTTTTATTGCCAGCTATTTCTATTTGTCATTTCCGTTGTGTTTGTTACTTTGTTTTTCTATTTGTTTTTTATGAATGAGTTAGAGCAACGCTACCCTATATGCCTCCTAAAATTCCTTTCAAAATAGTTATCTCATTGCCAAAGAAATTGAAATTCCTTTGCTCCGCTCTTAGTAGTCTTAGTACATGGAAAGTTAATCCACAGCAAGGATATAAACTTTCGATCTAAGAGAGATAAAATTGTATTTTTAACACAGACCAGTACTTGGAGAGCTGGTGAATTTATATTATACATTTTTTTGGGCCCCTTGCCTCTATAACACGCTGGGGGCACAGAGGGGGCTGGTGGCCCCTCCTATTCACCTCTTGGCTCCTGTTAAGTATTCAACAGAGAGGTAGGCGATGCTGCAAGTTGTTAGAGCTGGAATTACCCACGGATTTTCTGTTGGTATGGTCGGAGAACCAAAGTGGGCGAGACGTTCTCCTACACCTTCTGAACCCTAACGCCGCCAGCATATTACCGGAATCATGCAAGGATTTTGAAAGTTTCAAATTAGGATCATGTCCCTCCAAAAACGTTTCTCCTGCCCCTCCACCGGCCAATGTAGGATTTTTGCCCCTTGCTTGAATAAAATAAAATAAAAACTTTTTTTTGACTGAAAGGAAGGAGCGACATTAAAACTTAAAACGAACAGAAATTATTCCCTATATGAAAGGGGCTGTCCCCTCCGCAACGCCCCGCTCTTTACGCTAAAGGTTTTTTATGGTTTAAAAAGTAGAGATGTGAGAAAGAGTCAAACTTTAGCGCAAAGAGTGAGGCGTTGAGGAGGGGACAGCCCCTTTCATATACTTAATAATTTCTGTTCGTTTTAAGTTTTAATGTCGCTCCTTACTTTCAGTTGAAAAAAACTTGTTTTTTTTATTTAAATTCTGAACGTTTTTAAATTAATGCAGGTTTTGAAAATTGCTCATCGTACATGAATAATTAAAATTAAATTTGCATATTAATTTTATCTTTTTTTAACTGATAATAACCTTATAGTAACTTAAGTTTGATTTTTGTTCCAGTTATTTTAAGAATGACTCCTGAATCACAAAGGCTGTATAATTAGAACAATGACCTCTTTTAAGTTAAAAAGAACTTTAGCGTAAGAGCGAGCTATTGAGGAGAGGCAACCCTCCTCATACGTAATATTTTCTGTTCGTTTTAAGTGTTAATGTTGCTCCTTACTTTCAGTTGAAAAAGCTTGTTTCTTTTATTTAATTTCTGTTCGTCTTTTAAATAATTCTGGTAATCCGTCGCCCCTTCATGGAAGTTCCCTCTCCCATGAAAAATTCCTCCATGGAAATATCCTCCCACATAGCCTTCTCTCCCCCGTCCCCCTCTCCACCAGAAAAAATCCCCCTGAAAACATCTGTATATTTCCCAATAACCAATGCTATATATAAACAATGGACGCAGTTCACAACTTGCAGCCCTTCCTTCGGGGACTTTGGGGGATTACATCATCCTCAAAGACAAAGCTATTAGATTTTTCGACTATGCATAACAAAATGACTATCTCAAAGTTTCGATTGGGTGACTTTGAGAAAAAAATGAGCGTGAGAGGGGCCCTAGTTGCCTTCCCATTTTTTTGGTCACTTAAAAAGGACACTAGAACTTTTTTGATTTCCGTTCAAATGAGCCCTCACACGATATTCTAGGACCACTGGGTCGATACGATCAAACTTGAAAAAAAAAGAAACGCATTTGTGATCTTTCTTCTGGCAAAAAATTCATAATTCCACATTTTTGCAGGTAGGAGCTTGAAACATCTACAATAGGGTTTTTTTGATACGCTGAATCTGATAGTGTGATATTCATTGAAATTTTGTGATTTTTTTTTTTGGGGGGGGGGTTCCCCTTTTTTCGAAATTAAGACAAATATTCCCAGGCTCGTAACTTTTGATGGGTAATACTAAACTCGATGAAACTTATATATTTAAAATCAACATAAAAATCCCATTCTTTTAATGTATTTATTGGTATCAAAATTCCATTTTTTAGAGTTTTGGTTACTATTGAGCCGGGTCGCTCCTTACTTACAGTTGGTTACCACGAACTGTTTGACCAGAATTATACAAGAATTTAAAATCACCATGATTGCAGCCAAAACATGAGACTGTAAACCCTCCACCATGCCTTCGCCATATCTTTGTAATTTTTTTTTTTGCAGAAAAATATGAATGTTGCAATTTTTTCAGAATCACGCACAGATTTCTAATCTAAATTAATGCAGGTGTAAAGGGGACTCATTGCACACTCATTAACACGAGAACCTTCACACTGCCAGCTTTTTAGCAGAATGGTACGCATTTTGCACTTTATCTGGGAGGGAATGACGCAAGGGTTTTTAATCGATATGATTGGAGAGCCAAAATGGGCCTTGGACCCCTCCAATACCCCACCAGCGTTTCAGCACAAATCAGAATCATGCAAGCATTTTTAATCTGTGAAGATGGAGGGACAGATTCAGCCCTTGACACGTTTAACAGCTATTTTTTACCTTGAAATCTTTACCACCGTTTTCCAACCTCTTGTGGTGCGAATCCCTTAGCAGGTTAGGTAGTATGTGTACCTTATTTCAAACATAAGCGTGCTGTGATTTTTAACCTTCATAATATGAGAACCAACGGGGGGGGGGAGTCGCTCCAACACCCCTACTGTTCCACTACGAAATTTTTCGTCGAAAGATAGGCGTTTCACACCTTGCATAAATCAAAAAGGTGTAAGGATTTAAACTGTACTGTTTTGGGCAAAAAGTGGGTCCTTTCCCCTCAAATGCTCCATCCCCCTCCCTTTTCGCCTCCAGATTTTTAGAGGAGAAGTAGGCATGTATTGCTTTTTTTGAAGTGGAATAATACAATAATTTTACTTCTGTATGATTGGACGAACAAGCGGGGCTCATAGCCCCTTGAAGACCATTTTCCATCACCAAATTTTAAGCATAAAGGTGGTGCTTTTCATTGATCAGCATTTGATTTATGGGGCAAGTACCCTGGGTCAATTGGACATGATAATTATGATTTTCAGAAGCGTATATCCTTCTCCAACCTCCAACCTAATTGAAACTTATAAGGCAAGTAATTTTGGACCAAGGAATCAGAGCAGATGGATTTTCAACGCCGTCCGCCGCTTACGAGTCCTACATACCTTCCTCAACGAATTGTCTGCATTCAGTTGAGGTATAATAAGAGGATATTTTCAGCCAAGGGAATCTAATCAAGAAATTTTACATCATTCGAGTTTACAGCCTGGGTGTTATCGTCGCGATGGGTTACATACTTGTGCTAACCCCTCTGTTTTTTATTCGTTTCCTACTTTTTATGTCAGGCAAGTTTTCCTTGTACAAGCTGTTCAAAAACGATTTTAAAGAATAATGCAGCACAACGGTGAAGCTTTGCAATTATTAGCAAAGCGTTTGTGTGACAATCACTCGGTATAATCAGGACGTCTTTACCATCAAATATATAGGAAACAACAAATAAGTATTATGTTGGGAGGCAAAGTAACATAGGCTTTGATTGTACATGCTGCAATTTTAGAAATAACAATGTAGGTTATGCTAGGGTTTATATTTTTGGGCGATGTATTAAAGCGTTAGCTTGCGTCTCTGGTGCATTTGAGACTAAGAGCAATATTTGGGTGGCAGGAAATGAAAAATTGGTTTTAAGGAGACGGCGTATTTTAAGACCGTTTTCAAGGCACGCCGTCATTCAATTTTTTTTTAAAATTAATTTTGAGATATTCCGATTTTAAAGTTTCTAAGGATTGAGATGACTTTGGCATTTAATTAATGGTGAAGAAACAAAATTTAAGCGTTGCCTCCACAGCTCTTTCGTCGGCGAAGCAGACCAAAGGTTGCAGCAACCCTTGATGTTGCTCTAGCAACTTTAATAGCCTATTTTACATTGTGAATTTTTTCTAGGACTTTAGTATTACACTTGGAACCCCTGTTCCTCAATCCAATGTGCACGAAAATCAGCCTTGGTTCTACCCAAATATTAATAGAAATCAAGCAGAGGAAATGCTAAGACTTATACCAAAAGATGGCGCTTTCTTAGTAAGGCCATCTGAAAGTGAAGCGGTTACAATTTCTTTCAGGTTAGTTGGAGATTATTGCAATTTCAACCTTTTTGTCATTGAATTATTGCTGTTCAGTGGATATATGAAAGTGATAAGGCCTGGATCCGTGCTTGCTCTTTAACATTGGTTCGGTGGACTCCCCATGAAAATTGTAGACCATAAACGCACCCCCCTCTTTCTCTGAAATGTTTATGCTTTTATAAGTATGCCTTCTGGGCATAACTTAGAACGCCTTTCCTGGGGCCCTGAGGGGTTGTATTGACACTGGA
This sequence comes from Artemia sp. Qi Xiang Cuo, assembly GCF_049724085.1. Lineage (NCBI taxonomy): Eukaryota > Metazoa > Arthropoda > Branchiopoda > Anostraca > Artemiidae > Artemia > Artemia sp. Qi Xiang Cuo. The sequence goes on along the minus strand of NC_142803.1, from coordinate 27,985,284 downwards.
GTTTTTCTTATCCGACCTTTGACCTATTTTAACAAAATTTCTATCTCAAAATTTTCATCAGATGGGTTTGGAAAAAGAAGGCGTTGGGTGGGGGGGCTAGTTGCCCTCGGATCTTTTTTTACTCTTGTGTCGACACCTGATCTTTTGTTATCTGAGTTTTGAACAATTTTCAACAAAATGGCTATCTCAAGGTTCTTATTGGATAGGTTTGAGGGAAAAGGGCGTAAATAGGGGGGGGGGGGGGGCTAGGTGCCCTTCAATCTCTTTCGACTCTTAAAAAGTGAACTAGAACTTCCAATTTCCAATCAAATGATCCCTATTTGAAATTTATACGAGCATTCCTTCCATAAGAACCATATATGCCCCCAGGGTATAACTTACAACGCCTGCCCGCGGGCTCTGGAGGGTCATATCGATACCCGAGTTTTTTTATATGATCTTGGAACTATTTTTAACAAAATGGCTATCTCAAAATTTTAATTGGATGCATTTTGAAAAAAAGGGCGTGAGAGTGGGCTAGTTGCCCTCCGATCCCTTTTGATTCTTTAAAAGGGCGCTAGAACTCTCGACTTCCAATCCGATGAGCCCCCTTTGAAATTCACACGACGACCCCTTCCATATGAAGGGCCCCTGGGAAAAAAAAAATTAAATAATAATAAAACATTGGTGCCGTATGGCCTTTACTATAGGCAACACTATAGCGTTGCCTCTGATTTAGACCCTTCAGAAACCGGGGTTTCGCCTTCAAGGCCGGAATACTAGATTTACCGTTTTAGTTTACTTTTCGGGCACTAAAAACAAAACAAAAAATGATAACTCTAACATTTAGGTGGTTTGAGGGGGCCGTAAACCCTCTATTATTCGAAATAATTTGTATTTTTTGGTTTGACTTGATTATTATTTTAATTTCTGTTCTTTTAGGTCTCTTTATTCATTCACAGTAATTTTTGTAAGTTGAGGACTGACTTAATTATTGTGTTGTGGGAGCACCCCTTTTGTTTTGTCCCATTTTATTTATTAATTTTTGTCTGCGGTACCGATATTAGTTTATTACGAACTAGTGGTAATTGTATACCCCCTACAGTTTTCGAGGAAAGTATATACTTCCGCCTGGATTGATGAATGTGGCATAATATTTAGGGAAGCTGCAAAAAGTATTTGCCCAAGGCCAAATAGGATGGTCTTCGGTTTTCATTGACCAAGAGACTACACTGTGTGAGCTAAAGTTAAGTTTTATTGTCTAGGTCAGAACAACTACGTAAAGCTGTTCTGATGGGCTGTTGTTTCTTCGAACAAGCACACCTCTAGTTTCACATTAAAGTGGGGCTAAAATATAGAATCGCTTAAGATGTGTGATGGTTCCCTTCCCCTTCGTCAATTCATTTCTACCCATTTCCCAATTTTTCATTTTTCATTCTCCACATTTCATTTCTAGTCAATTGCATTTCCCCATAGTCAATTCAAGTAATAAATTAAAAAGTTGCCAAATCCTCTTGCAAGCCGTTTATGTTTGTGATTTTGCTCGAGTTTGCTGTATTGTAAAATATTGGTGTATTGTATTGTAAAATATTTTAACTTTGTTTTCCTTGGTCCAGGATACAAATCTTGTAAATTTCAAGCCATATCAGACAATCCTTTTTTGAACTTATGGCCTTTGGTTAAAATTAATTGAGCTTTGTCCAAATTCCATCTGACATAGGGTATATACTCTGCACTTTTCCAGCCAATCAGAAACTGTAAAACGTTGGCAAACGCTTGCCAAAAATCTTTTCGGCAAAAATATACTTGTACTTTGAGGTTACAATCCCCGTGGCCCAGCGCATGTCCTGTAAGTTTTGAATCCGATTAGAACTATTTTACATCCTTGATATATTCCCCGGAACACCTTCTGGTTGGGGTCTAACCAAAAATCTATCAGTAGCAGGCATGACGGACAAGACCAACTAACAGCCGTTTTGCGATTATTTCGTGATCAAACATATCACAAAATAAAAAACTTTCATTCAAATATTTTTTTTTATCGTTCACCTGAGTTACAGTAAATCTTTGAAAAACTAAACAATGTTTAGGATGAGGGTTTTCGAGGCTAAGGGGAGTACTCATGATCGGCTGCACTGTAGAACTGTAGCGTCTTCTTTTTCCAAACATGAAACACATTTGATACTGCGTCACAAGACTCTGAGCCGTGTCGTCACCGCTTGGTTCAATTGCTACTCGGCATTCAATCAGAATTTTCCACAGGCATTCTGTGATGCGTACATCATAATCGCGCATGAGCGAAGCCGTTGCGCGGAGAGTAACGGAGAGTATAGCCTTTGTCGATACTGTATATTCTCTACTGTGATCGGCTGGGAACCCTGTGTCTAAAGCCATTATCAGCCGAGTCTGGGTGTTCGTAAACTCCTATAACCGACACCAAGATCAGTAGCAATAATAGGCTTCAGTTCAATAGTCTAAGAAATAAGAGGTATGGAAAAAATGCCCAAGAATACAGGAGAATGGAATGGCTATGCAAATTGACAGTAAGTTATATAGTAAGAGGCTAGACCAGCCTCCTTCTTTTAGCTTGTCCTTTATCCCTTGGGGAGAATTTCTTGATCGACTGGGGTTCAAAAATAAGATCAAGTTCCCTTTGTGGTTTTTTAGTAATTTCTAAGAATCCTAGAATTTTTTTTTCTAAAAATCCTAGAATCTTTTTTAGAATTTTTATAAAATAAATTCTAAAAACCCTATTATTTTTATTCGTTCGTGTGTATATTATTTATTTTGTGGTGCCAACAGAAACCGTTTGTCTGCCATGTTTCGTTGAGGGTCCTCATGCATGTTCCTGGTTAGAAGCGTTCTCCATGGTAGCGTATATGGGTCATAACAGCATTGTATGTCATTTAGAAATTTGAGATACTTGTTGAATTTTAAATGATTTATATTATTCATCTAAGGTACTTTTTTTTTATTCTAGATAATTATTTAAACAAGTATCTTGAAATGCTTATTTTTTGAAGAGACAGCTGAGATATTAGATTGTACATTGTTTTTCTAGTTTCAAAAATTGTGCAGTTTTTAGTTAGCATTTCATAGTTCTACTTTTTGACTGTATTTTCAAAATTTCGCTTCGAGTTCTGTTAACTTAAAGATGACGCGGAACTTTTAGTACAAAATTTTTCCAGAAGCTTGATACCAGAATCAATTCCGATCAGGGCCGATTGATCAGGGCTGAATTGAAGTTAATTCACCTGGAATAACTGGTGGTGCCAATTTTTGGTCGGTTTATATTTTGGCTATTGTTTTACAGAGCAGACAAGAAGATAAAACACTGTCGTATTCGTCAAGAAGATAATCGCATGTACAGTGTCGGATCACTTCATTTTGACTCAATAATGAAGGTTGTTGCTCACTACGAAAAACATCCATTATACAAAAAAGTTCGGCTTCGGTATCCCGTTACTGAGGAGTTATTGAGACAGCGAAGTCAGGTATGTTGAAAAAATATTTTCCTGTCCACGGTTATTTTTTTTTTTACATATTATTTAATTATTTTAACTACTTAATTATTTTCATACTTACTATTTTATTTTACTTACTTATTTTACTTACTTACTTATTACTTATTACTTACTTATTACTTATTTTACATACTTACTTATTATTTTCATTATTTTCATAATTACTTAAACATATTACTTAATTATTTTCAATTTTCATAATTCGTGCTAGGACAAATTTTTCAATCCTGGGTGTTAATGTTTCTTCTCAGGAATACGATTTGTGGTGAGTCATATCTTTACCTTGTTTAAAAAAAACAACTAAGAAATATTTGAAGACAGATTTATTTTACCGCCTGAATTTGAATTATTGCTCCTCGTGCATCGTTACCGACTCCCCTCTTTATATTTTAAGCTAAGTTTTCAGGGGATAGATATGAAAGAAACCAGAAAAGGCTAGAATTAATTATGTTTGGCTCTTCAGAAAAAGTTCATGACCTCGGAAGACTTACGAATGAAATTGTAAAGCAAAACATCACTTCTACATATTCTAGTAATTTCCAAGGCAAGCCTTGTTTGAAAGAAAAACTATAACTATTTTTTATATTATAAAAACGTCTTTACAAAACTCAAGAAGATACGTGTTTAAGAAGACTCGTCTGTCGTCGGTGCGGGTGTTTGCTCTCTTTCTATCTTCACCAACTTCATCTGAAAGAAAAAGGTTTTTGGTTGAATAGCGCTGAACCCGCCGACTTGGAGGGAATAGAAGGGATTTCCCTGAGAACAGTTCAGGGCTAGTTAAATATGTAAAAGCTTAGGCAATTTAGGCCTAAAACTTGGGCTGGTGAGAAGGAGTAAGGAGTAGAGAAATAAGAGGTTTTTGGAGAAGAGTAAGACAAAGATCAATTTTTTGCCCCAAATCACTGCTATTATGTTGTACAGTACAATATAATAATTACAAGTGTGATGTATGCAATATAAAATATCCAGCTGTTAGAATTCTGATTTTTGAATTGAGCAATTTGAATTCTGATAATCATAACTTTGAAATATGACTTGATTTGTAATTCTTCAGCGCTGAAAAATAATTAGGATACAGGAGAAGGAGTGATTATCGAGACTCCGTTGTATGACCCGATATTTTCCAAAAATAATTCCAAAATTCCCTTTACTCCCTTTCTCCTAAATACACATTTCTAATCACAGTTCTGTGTAAAATTTTCTTGTCTCCCCATAGCATCTAAAGACGTTCACTTGATTTGAGTTCATGGTCAGAAAGTTTTATTTTTGACTCGCTTACCACATAAATAATATTTTTGATTTTTACTTTTGACTCATCTGTTTGTCACGTAAATTTATTTAATATTTGACCCATTTTTCGACCAGTTCCTAATGTTAAATTACTGCCCAAAAATTTTAATGTATGAACTCCCGATGACAGTGCACTAATACAACATCAAAATTCCCTCCTCTTGTATATTCCCCCCTGTATAAAAAACAAAACAAAAAAACAGAAAAAAACTTGGTTATTGGGAACAGCAAAAACTATAAAACAAATACTGTTATACAAGACTTGATCGCGCAGCGTTAAAAACGCTTGCCTGTGGCCGTGGTAACTGAGGTTCGAATCTTAGATAAGACAAATATTGTCTTAGAGAAGACTAGATACTTTTTAGTGTTAGGGAAGACTGAAAATCAAAAACAATAAATCTCAAATAAAGAAAAAAAAAACTTGTTTTCAAAATGGAATAAAAAGTAGAAAATTTTTCTCTCTCGAGAATCTATGAATCCAGGTGCACAAAATGGATTGGGATTTGCGTAACTATGTCTTTTTTAACTCGTTTTGATTTTTGCCATTATAACTTTGATCAGCTTTATAAAGATATAATTTTATGATAATTTTAATTATAAAAATTAATTTATATAATTTTATGTAAGGCCCAACCCGTTTTGTGCCCCTCGGTTTAACTTATATTCATAGGCTCTCGAGACAAAAATTGCTTTCTACTTTTTAGTCCATTTTGTACAAAAGTTTAAAAAAAAGTTACGTTTATTCTTGACTCTCAAACCATTATAAAAGCATTAAAAAAGGTGTTCGATTTTTAATGAAAAAGGCCTCCATTGCAGTTATCGAATGTCGTCACATAAAAAAAGAAGAAAAAAAATGTTGGTGAAGAATCAGCAAAAAATAAGCTAAGTAAATTGTACTGAACAGTCTATGAGGGTGTAGCTGCCCTGTGAAGCTGTAGTTATCGTTGCCAATAAACACAGTGTTGATGTTGAATTTTCATGAATGAAGAGAATTACCAGAAGCGTGCGTAGCTGTATAAGCCACATGTGGCTTGGTGCTGCAGTGGGTTGTTATTAGTAGTACTGATTTTGAAGGTTCAGCGTGGTAGTACTGACGAAATTGTGGTACTGCCCTAGAGCCTTCATAACTTTTAGATAGCGAACAGAAAAATATTTGAAAATCGTGGCTTTTTATGGATAGACCTAAATCATTATTATGGATCATTATGGATAGGCCACCATCATAAATCATTATAAAGCGTATAATAAAGGACAAATTGAGTTCGGCAATCGTAAATATTTCAGAATAAGGTACATTTAACTAAAAGTTCACTTTTCACCACAATAGGGATTTATGTTATAGGGATTTATGTAATAGGGATTATTCTACGCACTATTTAGGGATTTATGTATTTTCTTTCAGAAAATTGATGACTATGTCTTACCCTGAACCTCAACATCCTCAAATTGTTTCTTTTAGTGTTGCTTCATAAAAAGAAAAAAAGATTAAGAGCAAATAACCTTTGTGGGGATCAAATGTAGATGAAAAGCAGAAAATACTTCTTAACATTAATTCATTTTTTATTTCTAGTTTTTGAAAAATAATTGAAACTTCCAGGGCTCCAATCTTCAGAAATCCTCCTTTCTTTGTCAATTATATAATTACAGTTTCCTTGTAATTATATAATTCTTTTTAATTATATACTTAAAATAAATATCAATTCCAATTCCAGCTGTGCATTGAAAATATCGCTTCAAATATGGACGATTTAAATCTTACAATATTATTTTGTTGTCTGATATTGAAAAAAAATAATTTAAAAAAAAAAAAAAATACTGAAAAAATATGGAAAAAAAATAATTAAGTCAAACATAATTTTATAATGTACTGCTATTTAGAGGGGCCAAGGGAAGGAAAAATTAAGTATCGCGGCAAGTGAATAATTCATTAAATAATGCCTTTCAAAGTACTTCCAAAAAATATCATTTGAATAAGCCTTTTCTCTGCCTTCTACGACTAGGGGTTTGTAATGATTACCCCTGGAAAGAGTGCACGTTATGTTGTATTCTTATGTTGTAGGGTGCTCGCATCTCTCTTCATCTGGACAGGGAAGAATAGGGGAAATATATCATTTTACATTCAGAGTCGCTCTAATAGCATAGGAACGAGCGCCCTCGGTATCCATTCTTAACGCTTAGCGTAAACATAATTTTTCGACTGAAGGCATACTAGGTGCAAGGGTCCATCCAGGAATTTTTTTCGGGGGGGGGGTGTATTTTTTGGGAGAGGGTTAAAAATTTTTGTAAACGCATCAAAAATTTGTTTTGTATACAATTTTGCTGCGTTGTTACGAGTTGGACGAAAATTTATGCGGACGGGGGTCAAATCCCCACCCTCCCTGGATACGACCTTGTAGGTGATACATTTTTCCGCTTCTAAACCAATCTTAAATGTCTCTCGTGGAAAGTTAGGAAACGTAGACCTAAAAATTAAATTTTAGACTTTGAATCGTCCTCATATTCTCTTTGGATGGACTGGACAAAAAATAAGGGGGGGGGGGTAATGCAAAAACTCCTAATGTTTGAGGCTTTTTTGTGCCTGATACAATGTAAAAATGTCTGAGGCTAATACGACTGCCATACTAATTTTACGTTTTATTATACTATATCAGATAATTTAGTGTAACTTGACTGCCCTCTATGGAGAGGGGGGATTCAGCCCTTTATGTTCTCCGTACATGTGTCCTTATAACTCTCCTTGTTCAACTGTTTATGACCGTTGAAACTACTTTTTCAGGTCAAGATACTCAAGGTGTTCGTTTAAGAAGAAAACGTATTCCCTTTCCTTTCAAATTATCTGCTTGTTCAGGTGTTTCATGCCTTGTGCAAGGGTCAATTATCTTTGACCCTTGTCAGTGTTGTCAAATTTCTGAAAAGGCACTCTTCATTAAGATCAGGTGGAACTGCAAGGATAATAATTTATGAGCTGTGTAAAGTAGGAATACACTTATTTGAGTGGCCAGAAGAAAAGGCTGCTAGCTCGCGTATCATCTTATACACATTATAAGAAAATACATATTATACATTGAAAATTATTCTCTATTTTTTTTCAAACTACCTTCTATGTTGAGATCTTGAAATGTAAGTTTACTCCAAAGGGCAAAATGTTTTATTTTGGACTGGTGAACATTTTTATCTTTCGGGATAAATACATTATCCTTTGAATCTGAAATCCTTCTTTGAATCTGTAAAACCCTTTGAATCTGAAAACGTCACTATATGTAATCAAGCAAGTGCTAGTGAACTTCCCTCGTCAGAATTTTTTCAAAGAATTAAAAAGGTTACGCAAACTAATCCTTCTGAACTTGTTTTAACTGAAGATAATTTATTCTTCAAATCCAGTGGTAATGACACATTTTTAAAGATTGACAATGATGTCGAACTTACAAGCGGAGTAAGTTTCATGTTTTTAGCCGTTGTATAAATAATCTGTGCAAATACCCCCATGTTGATATCTGTAAACAATTTTCAAGTGGAAGATGCTTTGGCTGTGCAAAACATCATATCAAATTGCCCATTAAGAGTCGTAGTAGGTTCCACAAAACTGGGCTACCAAGAGGCGACCTAAATTCTGCTAATCCTACTAAATATTTTTTAGACCATCGCTCACACACAAGAAAGTCCACGAGCCATCCAGTCCTTACCAATCGAGTACCTATCCAGAGGATACCCCTGTCTCCATATGCCCTTTCCTCCCCCCTTCCTTCTTTTTCAAAGATAAACCCACCCACCCCTCCGGCTGCTTTCCAACATTTTCCTACCCTTCCATCTATCATTCCCCACCGCCTTGCGTACCCACTCAACGAGGACTCCTCGTACCATTCCCCTGCAAAAGTAACCTCCTCTCTCTTGATTCCTCCAGTTCACCCCAAACGCAACCGCTACTCAGTTACCGCTGTTTAGAGTCTCCGCTAGTACCTGCTCAATTAAATGCAATTGTATTTGAAAAAGATGGATTTGATCCCCCTATCCCTTGTTCTAGCTATCCAAGTTTAGCCCCCGTCAAGAATTCCACTAGAACCTCTGACCCCATCTGTGATATAAAAAAAAGTAAAGTGCAAAAACGGTACTTTCACAAGTCGCTTTCGATTCCCCAAACTTTTGTTGAACAATGCTGAAAGCCTTAACTTTGAAAAACTCAATGAATTAGACACCCTTTCTAAAATATATAGATTAGATGTAATCGCTATTACTCAAGTTCAAGCTCAAAATTTGCACATGTTAACAATTTTTCAAAGTTCATTAAATTCTGACAAGGAGACCACTCACTGAGTATGAGAAAAAGCACAGTTATATTTTTTGTCCATGGTACTTGTACTGAAGTTGAAAATGTGGTCCGAGCCTTGATGTTTTGGAGGATGAAACTGGGGTGTGTGTTCAACCTTAAATCTTGCCACATCCTTTCAGTTTAACTTCCCAGCATTGTTTTTATTACTCCTCTAATCAGAGATCCGCTGACAAAATAAATTTTATTGAAAAATTAAATTCAGTTTGATGAGTTTGTACTATCAAAATACCCAAATGCAGGAATTTTCCTGATGGGTGACGCAAACGATATAAGACTTGATTCTACATGTAATGCTTTTAATTTAAAACAGGTCTTTAATGTCCCAACTACAAAAGGCAATACTACTCTTGATTTAATTTGCACTAATCTTTCAAAGTTTTACAAACCCGTCTCCACTCTGCCCCCTCTAGGGGGTAGTTACCACTTTAGCCTTTTCCTATCTCCGCGGGCTAAAGTTAAACAGTCGTTTTCTATAACTGAAACCGCTTGTACACCTCTCAATGACTCAGGACTTTTCAATTTTGGCTCCTGGATTACTACTGAAAATTGGTCCACTATGTATCAGACAAATGACGTAGACTACATAGATTTGTCCCTCCTAAATCTATTGATGAGTAATTATGAATCCCATTTCCCTGAGAAATAATTTAAAACGTGTTCTACAGATAAGGCTTATGTTACTGAGTCTTTTAAAAAATTTATAAGAAAAAAAATCATTTTTTTCAAAGCAGGTCGTATTACTGAGCCTAATAGTCTAAGGAAGTTCCTAAAGAAAAGTAGATTCTAATTATGATAATAGTAAATTCAAAGATCTATGTTCTAACAAGCTCAAGCAATGGCACAGAAAAATTAAAGAAATTTGCGGGAAAAGTCCTTCCGAGGTTGATTTTTATCTCCCTGAACCCCCTAATAAGACTGCCAACGATTTAAACTTGTACCTTGCTTCCATCGTGCAAAGTCTCCCCCCTTTCACTGGCTCAAGTGAAGCCGTCCTGGCTAAGGTGGATGTGCGCTGGGTTGAGAATTATTTGTCCAAGGGGCACGGGTTTTATGCCTGGCGTTTCCAATTATTTGGTTTGGGACGCGGGTGAATGGTGTGACTCTGTAAGCTTAGCCAGAGTCGACCCAGCTCTAAATGGGTACCTGGAGAAATCTGGGGAAGGTAAGTAGGAAGAGTGTACGAAAGCACAGGACGGCTGGCCCCAGCCCCCCATCGCACTTCCTGGCTGAAGGGCCACGAAAAAGAGATCAGCACCTCCGGTTTGGACCTTAAGGGTCTAGTGCCATCATACTTACTTACTATACTCACTGGCTCAAGTCCAACTATTCCCCCAATCACTTCCTTTTCCTTTATTTCCCCCTCTGATGTTACAATCAAAGTAATAAAGATTAGAAAGTAGGGTATTTGTCACCTGTACATCTCACTTGACTTGATTAAGACCTTTTTAGAAAAAACTGCCAACCTTTTTTTAAATATTTTCCACCAAATCACATAGTTTGGTAAATTCCTAAGTTGTTGGATACAAGGTTTTATAACACCTGTCCGAAAAAATGCACCAGTCTGACTTTCACCAATATTCACCTCATTACCCTCACTTCAGTTTTCTCAAACTTTATGGAAGTTTCCTCTGTGACTGCCTTTGTAGTATTATTTTTCCATGTGCGTACACCTAGCTGTTAGGTAATTGGAGGAAAACTTCTATCAGCCATTACCTTGTGCATTTAATACTTACAGTTGTAGGTAATCTTGACAAACCAAGTGTTTGGCTAAACCTTGTTTTAGTTGATTTCCAAAAAGCTTTTGACCTGGTTGACCGCACAATCCTAATTCGTTCACTACTGGTTAACTTTGAACTTGATCCTCTGTTAGTAAATATTGCTATATCGTTTCTTTCGAATAGATCTCAAGTTGTTAAATACAAAAATATTTTCTCCAACCCCCTCCCTATATATTGTGGAACTCCTCAAGGAACCTTATTGGGACCACTTTTATTTCTAGTCATGATTAACGATATTGGTTGGGATTTTCCCCAAAGGTGAATATACGTGGATGACTTGTCGATCCTTGAAGTATGTCACAGGAATACTAGAAGCGACCCCCTCGAAGTCCTAACCCACATTTCGGATGAAGCTAAGAACCTAAATATGAAAGTAAATTCCACCAAATAAAATATAATGACGATAAATTTTTTAAAATCCACACCCACTTTCCTTGACCCTATCCCACCCGAAATGCTTGTGAAAAATGTTAAACTCCTTGGTGTCACAATTTCAAATAATCTTTAATGGGACATGCATGTTTCTAATATTGTTAAACAAGCAAACGTTTCATTATCTATGTTAAAAATTTTAAACAAATTTAATTGCCCTAAGCTGCAGTCCCTCCGTGTTTATTTATCATTTATCGGCCGCTATTAGAATATGCGTGTCCGGTCTGACATTCACATCTTTCAAGGGAGCTTAGTGACAAAATTTAGTCGGTCCAAAAGCGTTCGCTCAGGATCATCTACAAAGAGAGCAAAATTCCATACTCCTTCCTCCTTAAATCTGCAGGTATTGCTAAGCTATAAAAAAGGAGAGCACAAATTTATTCGTGCTTTGCTAAATCCGCAATATCTAATCCTTGTACTGAGGACATCTTTCCTGATTTACATGACCCCATTAGACCCCATCTCCCTCGCTTAGCTTCCTTGGCAATTCCAACATATTCACCTATCCATACCGTTACTGAGAGGTTCCGGAAAAGTTTTTTCCCCTTTATTTTGGAGCGCCTAAATAATTCCTGAACTATGCTCTGTACCAAAATTAACTCCTCCCTCCCTTATTTCAGTTGTTGTGTATGTTCACAATGATCATGCGTCATTTTTTTGCTCTTTATCTTTGTCCCTTTCATTTCCCCTTTTTTATACTTATTTATGTTAAATATCTTTCCTGACCTTTAATTTTAATTTTTTTTCCCTTTAATTGTAAATATCTCTTTTGACAACTAATTTGGCTTGATTTTAAGTGTTTTTTTTTTTTATTTTATGTATTTGACCTTGAACACGATTTCGGCAATGTTTTTTTTCTTGACTGTGATTTCATTTTATCCCCCACCCCTTCTTCTATTTTTCTGTTTCTATTCTAGCCATTTGTTAAATTCTTATCGAACATTTTTATGCTTGATTGGTGTTTCTTTTCTTGCTGTATTATTTGTTTCTTCGTTTTGCTTTGTCTATTTCTTTTTGACATATGAAGCGAATTCGGCTCTATTAGAGCTTGTGATAGCCTTTGAAAAATAAATATTATCTTATCTTATCATCCCAAAGGAGAGTAGCGCATGAGTGGGGTCATGAATATGAGAAAAATTATTTTGCTGGTCCTTTATATCTTGCTATAGTGACCCATAATAAGAAGGATTTGTTAACTCTATGTATAACCTTTTCTGAAAAGAACGATGCCTTTTTGATAGGAATTTATTTTAGCTGCGTACAAGTTTCAACATCTTGATTCCCTAGTTATTCGACAGTTGAGCAAAACTTCTTTGGATAGAGTGCCTAATGAATACACAAGAGAATGCTACGAATTCGGCAGAGAATACCTAAACTTATACATTCTCTCTGTTTGTTGGCTCGTTTCCAAATGTAGCCAAAACTATTACGCATTCAACTTTGAACGTGTGTGAACGACACTGCACCAGGGTTGCCACGCGGTGGAAAAAAACACTAGATTTTAGTGATTTTTTGGATGATTTAGTAATTTTTAGTAATTTTCTTTAATAATTTAGTGATTTATGTGCTGATTTAATGATTTTTAAGGCAATATAAAATCACTAGAAATAGTTATAAATCACTAGGAGTGGCAACCCTGCTTTGAACCACTATCTTTAAATCCTTAATGCTAACCTTATACGAGGAATCGTTTTCTTTCCCTTAGACTCCTATTGAGGATTGCAGGTGCGTGTTTCACTATTTTTTTGTGAGGTTCTTGCCCGCGAGGAGGTTCGTCTCCTCGACATTGTCGGTTTTTGTGAATGATTTCATTCACATGTGCACAACTTTGTCATTACAAAAAGTTTTTGTAGCAACATTTTATAACCCGATCATTATTGTGGCATGATCCTCCACGTCTATTTTAAGACTGGACAGATGGCTTAAGCCCCCCCCCCTCCTAACTAGAAGACCAAGAACGTTTAAAAAGCGGAAAGTTGCATATTAGTCAGGAAAAATATCCCATATCTTTAGCAAAAACAACAATAACAAAGCTTTTGCCCCTCTGGACATTTTAAGCCCCCTCCTCCTGAAAAATTACTGTGGTGACCATTACGTTGCATGATTATTTTTCGCTTACCTTAGGTTTTATTTTATCTGTTTTCCCTTGTGTAGACTTGGGTGAAGCTGGTGATATTTTGAATTGCATTTTCTGTCCTTTTGGTATGAAGACGTCGTCAGTCGCTACAACTGTTACGCCTTGATCTGAATCAAAATGATCATTCATTCTGAATGAACCTTGATCAGTATTTAGTGGGCTTAGTCCTCTTGGGTATGTTATCATTGGACCCAAGTAGGAATAAGCTTGCTGGTTGTTATAACGACCGTATACAATGTTTGCTGCTTGTGTTCTCAGTTCGTCAATGGCGCGTGGAGGAATGGCCACATAGTAGTTTGAATAAATTGCGGGGTCGAATGGCCGGCTCCCGGAGATCCATGGTGGGATCGGTGCAGTAAGAACGCTGCTTGCTAGCAAGAGTGTCAGTAAGACCTAAAAAATTAGTAAACATAATATGAAATATAAATGAAATGTAAAATAAAATAAATAAATATGTATAAATATATAACAAGTATAATATAAAATAAGTTGTATGAAAAGGAAAAGTTCAAGATCAAATACTTATGGGAAAAAGATTCTGCTGCTTGTACATATTAGCTCGCCCTTTGTATAATTAAATAAAAAAAACAAAACAATTTTGTTCAACTGAAAGTAAGGAGCAACATTAAAATAGAAATTGTTTCGTATATGAAAGGGGCAGCCCCCTCCTAAATACTTCGATCTTTATGCTAAAGTTTGACCATTTGTCACAACTCTGCTTTTAAAGTAATAAAACACTTTAACGTAAAGAGCGAGGTATTGAGGAGGGGGCAGCCTTTGACTTTTCGACTTTTACTTCATTCTTTGACTTTTAGGGAGTGTTTCCCCCCTTTTTCTAAAATCAGGCAAATTTTAACATATAAATAATTTGCAATGTTGGGTATTCATCAATAAAAAATAATTTTAAGAATAAACCAACGAGTGAAAAATCAGAAAGCACAAACCAATTCGCAATGTATGCAAGGGGTTTCTTGCTTTCCACCGCCTGGTGTAAATCCTGGAACACCTTATGTGCCGCATGATTTCCGCCACGCGTTGCACTGTCCGCACAACGCTTTGCACACTTTTACCACGTTGTTACGCGCCCCCTGGTGTAAATGATTTCTGAAAGTTGGTATCCCCTTGAATGCAGGTGTCATATGAAATTTCATCTTAATTTATGGTAATCCTGCATTTATCTCTCTGATAAGGAAACACTATAATAACAAATTAGTAGTAACATTCAATTCCGGAATTCAACACGCTTCCAAATATAAAAAATGACTGTTTACCCCCCCCCCCATCCCTCCTCTCCTAATGGGGCCATATTAAAGAACTTCTCAAGAAAACTGTATACTATGAAATTTCTTACTTTAAAATATATCGAAAATTTCTATTAAGTATGCTTTCAGGATTCTTCCCATCTTAATCCACGTTTTCTCCAGTTTTATGTATAGCCTAGGGGTATATCTGGCATCAGTAGGGAATATTATATTTGGAAATAATATTGAATGGGGAATTAAGTGGTACCACTCTTCTGTTATTATAGCGTTTCCTTCTAAGGAGGAATCATGGTTCAAAATTACCTTATTATTTATTATTGTAATTTTTGCCATATATTTGTTCCCATTCTATTTTATCTGCACTATACTGGGGAATGAACTAAATTTACATCATTATTACATCATTAATTTACATCATTAATTTCCATACTAATTTACATACTAATGATTATTAATTTACGTTAATTTATCATTAATTTACATACTAAATTTACATAATTATTTTCAGGCAGTTTCCAAATATAAAGACTGCTGACCTGTTGTCTCCCCTTGATCGGTTTAGGTATAGCTCTTGGACCTTGGCTATGCCCAAAATATTTCTAATTTAAGTTGGCATTATTTCGCATAGCCAACTGTTGATGAGAAATAAGTGCAAAAAATAATGTAAATCAACATTAATAGCAAAGTTTTGTATATAGTCTAGAGTTATATCGGTCCCCATTTTCTTTTTTATGACGCAATCGTCATGGCAGGGATCATTATATTTGGAAACAGGGTGTCCTGTAGCACGAAAGTGCTATTATAGAACTATTTCATCATGTGTTGCACGTGCTCAGGGTTGCGTAAATAGTGCTAAAATAGCACTATTAGCGTCAATTTTTTTACTATAGCACCGAAAATCGCTGTGTAGCACACACACTTGGGCAATTGTAGTACTCAGGAACTGACCATGGTGGCCACCCTGTTTGGAAACAGCGTTGAATACAGAATCGAATAGTATTACTCTTTCGTTATATAGTGTTTTAATTCAGAAGAGGCCATGAACAAGAGTGTTAAGGTCCATTCATAATGAGATTCCACTGATACCAAGATTTCGCTAGCGCTAATTTAAGCCAATCAGAATTTTTCTACGAATTTTCCGATTTTCATCAGCCAATCAGAAAATCCTTGGAAAATTCTAATTGGCTCAAACTAGTTCTAGATAAATCCTAATATTAGTAACTCCTCATTATGAATGGGCCTTTACCAATTACTGAGTCGTAATCATTTTAGTACCGAACATGGCGACCAATAAAAAGTTAAGAGTTTTCTGTTAGAAGACTGCAAACATTTACTGTGTCCCATGGTGACCCGCTAAATTTGCTAACGTGTGAAAGAGTTAAACAATAGTCTTCACATTATTTTTAAGCAGACAATTTTTTAATTGTTTGACTTAAAATATTCATAAATCTCATTTATTTTTACAAACCTTTTTAAATGCAATGTTAATGCTATCCATCGTCTTCAAATTTCCTTTATATACTGAAAGGCATTCTATCATGAAGACTAATTTATATGCCGCCGATGATCTAGTTTACCATCAGAATTCTAACGATTTATATCTAATTCGGTTTAGTTTACAAAACCACAGGTCCACAACAACTTTCTTATCTACGAAGGGTATTAACCCTTTGGAAAAGCGGCTGGCTTAAAATTCACAGTAGTCTGGATTTTCTTTCTTTTTTTCTCTTTGTTTTTTGTCTCTTAGTTGGTTAGGTTAGTTATGGGAAACCCAACATTTTTATACGTTATTTACATTATAGTTTCTTTGATGCGTAATTGTTTTTAAATCTTCCGATTGTTTCTTTGGCTACTATTTAATTTCGTAACGTTATAACGTTATAAGAACTGCTAAGAATTTTAAGTGGTTCTATCCTTTCAATAAATAAATTTCAATATATAATGATGTTATATATATGGTACTTGTGCATTATATCTAACACACCGCTATATACGAAAGAAGTCAGGTTTTGTTAGTGCTAATGAAATAAAGTAAAATAGGATGAAAATATGATAATTTAGAAACAAATTTGAGCTATATATCTGCACATTAGGGGGCGGGGGTAAAAATAAAAAAAATTGCTATTGAAGTATAAATGAAACTTAAAACGAACAGAAATTAAATAAACAATCAATGCAAACAAACATACAATAGATATTAATGTAAATGAATAAATAAATCTTAAAACGAGTGAAACTTAAATTGAATATGCAAATCAAGCTTGAAACGAGCAAAAATTAGTACAAACAAGGGTTTGGGTATCGCCTCCTTCTCTCACTGTAAAAGTCTAAAACCTACTGCAAAAAAACATACAATAGATACGAGATTTAGATTACGAGATTACGAGACTTAATCTCGTATTAAGATTTTAGATAAAAGTCTAAAACCTACTGCGTAATTGGCACTTTACTGAAGACGAATCTTAAGCTAAATATTTTCTTTTGTAATTAGTGTTGAATATAAACATTACAATTATAGAAACATTCGAAAATGATTAGATTTAAACAACTAATATTACTATACATAAAATATTCAGTTTACCTCTTTCCAGACTTGTTCAAGACGAATATAATTTCTCTACAAAGAGAGTTTGAAAACCAAAAGCCTACTGCGTCATTGGCGCTTCACTGAAAACGCTTTTTATTACAAATACTTTCTTTTCAAGTTCTTACAGCATTGGAAATAAAATTAGAGTGAAATAAACTATTGAACAGATAGATCTTTCAACAGCTAATATCATTATATATCAAATATTCAATTTGATGTTGTGTATACTTTACAAGACTGTTCAAGACGCATATAGTTTTCAGAAAAGCGCCAATGACGCAGCAGGTTTTAGACTTTTACAGTGACAGAAGGAGGCGATACCCAAACTCTTGCTTGTACTGATTTTTGATCGTTTTAAGCTTGATTTGAATATTCAATTTAAGTTTCACTCGTTTTAAGATTTATTTATTCATTTACATTAATATCTATTGTATGTTTGTTTGCACTGATTGTTTATTTAATTGTTCGTTTTAAGTTTCATTTATACTTCAATAGCAAAATATTTTTTTTCATTTTAAGCTTCATTTTCATATTCAATCTAAGTACTACTCGCTTTAAGATCTATTGATTAATTTATATTATTACTTGTTGTATGTTATTTCCTATGATTGTTTATTTAATTTCTGTACGTTTTGGGTTTCATTTATTCTTTAATAGTAATTTCTGGTCGTTTTTTTTTTTAATTTTAAAAGGTATTTGTATATGCTGAGCTTAAATTTAAAATGGCCTTTACTTTTCTTTTAAACACTTATTTTCGGAAAGTTTTTTTAGATTAATTTTTGTTCGTTTTTGATTGCAAAAAGTTTCAAGTTTTTAAAAATTCCTTATTTCAAAATCAAAAAAAAAAACCCAAATATTCATCAGAGTATCAAAACCTGTATCAAAGTAACAATATCAAGGTGAAAAAAGTTTGCCCCCTTTGAAATGAGCCCCCTTTGAAGTTTATACGACGACCCCTTTTATATGACGTGCGTCTGGGAAAAGAATAAATGGAGTGTGGGGGAGGCTAGCTGCCCACCGATCACACTCTTAAAAAGTGAATTACAACTTACAATTTCCAATGAAATGAGCCCTCGATGAATTTTATACGAGCATCTCTTCCATAACAACCATACATCCCCATAGGGAATAACTTACAACGCCTACCCTCGGGCCCTGGGGGGCTGTGTCGACACCAGAGTTTTTGTTATCTGAACTTTGAACTATTTTTAACAAAATGTCTATCTCAAAATTCTTATCTGATGCATTTAGGGCGTGGAGGGGGGAGGGGCTAGTTGCCCTCCGGTCTCATTTGACTCTTAAAAAGTGAACGAGAAATTTTAGTTTCCAATGAAATGAACCCTCTCCGAAATTTATGCAAGCATCCCTTCCATAAAAACGATATATGCCCCTAGAGCATTACTTAAAACGCCTGCCTCCGGGCCATGGGGGTTGCGTTGACAAAGGAGTTTTTCTTGTCTGACCTTTGAATTATTTTGAATGAAATGGCTATTTTAAAAATTTTATCAGATAGGCTTGGGAAAAAAAGGGTGTGTGTGTGTGGGGGGGGGGGCTAGTTGCCCTCGGATATATTTTGACTCTTAAAAAGTGAACTTAAACTTCCAATTTCCAATCAAATGAGCCCTCTGAAATTCATACGAGCATCCCTTTCATAAGAACCATACACGCCCCCAGGACAACACCTACAACGCCTACCCCCTGGGTCCTGGGGGGTTGTGTTGACACCGGAGTTTTTTTTTATCTAATTTTTGAACAATTTTTAAAAAGCTGGCTATCTCAAAAGTTGTAGTGGATGGGTTTGGGGAAAAAGAGCATGGAGGAGGGGCTAATTGCCCTTAAATCTCTTGACTCTTGAAAAGTGAACTAGAACTTTCAATTTCCAATCGAATGAGCCCTCTATGAAGTTTATACGACGACCCCTTCTATATGAAGAGCGTCTGGGAAAAAATAAATGGAGTGTGGGGGGAGGCTAGCTGCCCACCGATCACTTTTTATTCTTAAAAAGTGACTTACAAATTTCAATTTCCAATCAAATGAGCCCTCTATGAAGTTAATACGAGCATCCCTTCCATACCAACCTTATATGCCCCCCGGGAACAACTTACAACGCCTATCCCCGGGCCCTGGAGGGCTGTGTCGACACCGGAGTTTTTTTATCTGAACTTTGAACTATTTTTAACAAAATATCTACCTAAAAATTTTTATCTGATGCATTTAGGGCGTGGAGGGGGGGGGGCGGGGCTACTTGCCCTCCAATCTCTTTTGACTCTTAAAAAGTGAACGAGAAATTTATTTCCAATCAAATGAACCCTCTCCGAAGTTAATACAAGCATCCCTTCCATAAAAATAATATATACCCCCAGAGCATTACTTACAACGCCTGCCTCCGGGCCATGGGGGGTTGCATCGACACAGGAGTTTTTCTTTTCTGACCTTTGAATTATTTTTAATTAAATGGCTATTTTTAAAATTTTTTCGGATAGGCTTGGGGAATAAGGGGTGTGGGGGGGGGGGGCTAGTTGCCCTTGGATATCTTTTGACTCTTAAAAAGTGAACTAAAACTTTCAATTTACAATAAAATGAGCCAATAAAACTTCTCTCATAAAATGAGAGAAGTTTATACGAGCATCCCTTTCATAAGAGCCATACACGTTCCCAGGACAACACTTACAACGCCTAACCCCTGGAACCGGTGTAGTAATTCCGACACAGCAGTTTTTTGTTATCAAATTTTTGAAAAATTTTAAAAAACTGACCATCTCAAAATTTGTAGCGGATGGGTTTGGGGAAAAAAGGGCATGGGGGCGGGGGCTAGTTGTCCATAAATCTCCTGACTCTTAAAAATAGAACTAGAACTTTCAGTTTCCAATCAAATGAGCCCTCTATAAAATTTATACGAGCATCTTTTCATAAGAACCATACATGCCCTTAGGGCATAACTTAGAACGCCTTCTCCCGGGCCCTGGGGGGTTTTATTGACACCGGAGTTATACTTATCCAACCTTTGAACTACTTTTATTTTCAACAAAATATCTATCTCAAAATTTTCATCAGATGGGTTTGGAAAAAGAAGTGGGGCTCAAAAGCCTTCTGTCTTCCCAAGGACAGAACATAATTTGCAATTTAGTGAGAAAATATGATTGTTTTTACCTTAATAAGTTTAAACAGTTAAAAAATATTAACATTTTGATTATTAAATATCAGTATATGTATATTAAACTGACAATTCACATTCATTTGTATTTTTTTCCGTAAAGTGTAAATTATGTTCTGGCCTTGGGAAGGCATTGGGGTTTTGAGCCCAACTCATGTTAATTTATGCTCGTTTTGAGTTTGACTCGGTTATTTATTGTAATCTATGTTCGTTTTGGGTTTCATTTATTTATCGATGCTGATTTGTGGTAGTTTCACGCTAGGTAGGTAAGTTTTTTTAATTAATTTCTTTTTGTTTTATATTGACATAGTCTTTTCAGGGAAAACGAAAATAATACTTTAAATGTTTTCGTTTTTTGTAAGACTTTATGGTTTGGACTGCTATTTATATGCTGGAGAATTTTTTTTTTTTTAGCAATTTTAACATCATACCCCCTTTTAAAAAGCCGGACACTAACAACAGTATTTAATTTAATTTCATACCATGTATAGTTGACCTGAAATGGAAAACTTGATACCATTCCCAAAAAAAAATCTGTTTACTTTCTTGGATAGCTTGGATACACTTACGCTATTTTGATTTGGTTAAATTTCAAGAGCAGAAGTAGCCCCAAAAGTTTGAACATAATACCCTCAGTCGTTCTTGGGACACTGCTGAGATGTCTTATTGGGAATTAGCATTAACACAGTGCATTTTGATTTAATCTTAAGGCAACATTTAGTTTCTAAACATAATGGGCAAGTGGGAGGGTGAGCATGGGAGGGCGGTTAGTTGACCTCAAATCCCTTTTGGCCATTAAAAAGAGCACTAGCCCTTATTATTTTCAATCGAATGAGCCTTTTTTGAGGTTCTTACGACAACTCCTTCGATACGAAGTGCCCTGGTCTAAACAAAAAAATTAAAATAATAATACATTGTACCCAGATCGATCTTTACCATAAAAATGTCAAGCCTTCTAATCACTTTCGACTATTAAAAAGGGCACTAGGCCTTATGATTTCCGTTCGAATGAGCCCTTTTTAAGTTTCTACGACAACGCTTTCTATGTACGCCTTATATGCCCCCAGGGCATAACTTACAACCCTTGCCCTGAGGGCTGTGAGGGGGCTGTCACTCTCAAAGATATAATTTCCAGACCTCTCAACTACATTAAACAAAATGGCTATCTCAAAATTTTGATTGGATGTGTTTGGGGAAGTTGTGAGTGTGAGAGGGGGGCTAGTTGCCCTGCAATAACTTTTAACTATTAAAAAGGGCACTATCCCTTTCAATTTCCAACCAAATCAGCCCTTTTTCAAGTTTCAATGACAAAGCTTTCAATAAAAACCTTATATGCCCCCAGGGAATAACTTGTAACCCTTGCCCTGAGGACTCTCAGGGGGAGGGGTCGTCATCCTCAAAAATCTAATTTCCAGAACTTACAACTACATTGAACAAAATGGCTATCTCAAAATTTTTATTGGATGTGTTTGGATAAATGGTGGTTGTGAGAGGGGAGTTAGTTGCCCTCCAATCACTTTTGACTATTAAAAATGACACTAGCCCTTTGAATATTCAATCGAATGAGCCCTTTTCCGAGTTCCTAAGACAAAGCTTTCAATGAAAATGTTATATGCCCCCAGGGTATAACTTATAACCCTTGCCCTGAAGACTGTGGGGGGAGTGTCCTGCTCAAAAGTATAATTTCCATATATTTCAACTACGTTGAACAAAATGGCTATTTCAAAATTTGATTGGATGTGTTTGGGGAAATGGTGGGCGTGGAAGGGGTGTTAGTTGCCTTCCTATCACCTTCGACTATTAAAAAGGGCAATAGCCATTTCAATTTCCAATCGAATGAGCTCTTTTTGAAGTTTCTACGACAACGCTTTCTAAAAGAACCTTATATGCCCCCAGGGCATAACTTACAACCCTTGCCCTAAGGAATGTGGGGGGGGGTTGTCATCGTTAAAGACCTAATTTCTAGAACTTTCAACTACGTTGAACAAATTGTCTATCTCAAAATTTTGATTGGACGTGTTGGGGAAAAAGGTGAGTGTGAGAGGGGGGTTACTTGCCCTCTAATCACTTTCGACTATTTAAAGGGCACTAGCCCTTTGAATTTCCAATCGAATGAGCATTTTTTGAAGTTTCTACGACAACACTGTCTATAAGAACTTTATATTCCCCCAGGGCATAACTTACAGCTCTTGCCCTGAGAGCTGTGGGAGAGTGTCCTCAAAGACATAATTTCTATCTGGAAATCAACTACGCTGAAGAAAATGGCTATCTCAAAATTTTGATTGGATGTGTTTCGGGGAATGCTGGGCGTGGAAGGGGTGTTAGTTGCCTTCCGATCACTTTCGACTATTAAAAAGGGCACAAGCCACTCCAATATCTAATTGAATGAGCCCTTTTCGAAGTTTCTACGACAACTTCTTTTATACAAAGTGCCCTGGTCTAAAGGTTAAGAAATAAATAAATAACACGTTGTGC
The DNA here is from genome assembly GCF_049724085.1 of Artemia sp. Qi Xiang Cuo. NCBI lineage: Eukaryota > Metazoa > Arthropoda > Branchiopoda > Anostraca > Artemiidae > Artemia > Artemia sp. Qi Xiang Cuo. The sequence continues at coordinate 27,962,339 of NC_142803.1, read as the reverse complement.
CAACATCGTTCTTATATGCCTCCAGGGCATAACTTAAAACCCTTGCGCTGAGGGCTGGGGGGAGTGTTCTTCTCAAAAATATAATTTATATCTAGAAATCAACTACGCTGAACAAAATGGCTTTCTCAAAATTTTGTTTGGATGTGTTTGGGGAAATGGTGGGCGTGGAAGGGGTGTTAGTTGTCTTCCAATCACTTTGGACTACTAAAAAGGGCACTAGCCGTTCCAATTTCAAATCGAATGAGCCTTTTTCCAAGTTTCTACGACAACTCCTTGGATACGAAGTGCCCTGGTATGAAAAAAAAAAAATTCATTGTGTCAACATCATTCTTTACTTAGGCAGCGCGATTGCGCCGCCTATGATTATTTATTATTTATTTTTTCCCAGAGGCACTTCATACGGAAGGGGTCGTCGTAGAAAGTTCAAAGGGGGTTCATTCGATTGGAAATCGAGAATTCTAGTGCCCTTTCTAAGGGTCAAAAGTGATTGAAAAGCAACTAACACCCCTTCCACGCCCACCAGTTCCCCTAAACACATCCAAGCCAAATTTTGAAATAGCCATTTTGTTCAGCGTAGTTGATTTCCAGATGAAAATTATGTTTTTGAGGAGGACACTTCCCCACAGCCCTCAGGGCAAGGGTTATAAGTTATGCTCTGGGGGCATATAAGGTTTTTATAGAAGCTTTGTCGTAGAAACTTCAAAAAGGACTCATTCAATTGGAAATTCAAAGGGCTAGTGCCCTTTTTAATAGTCGAAAATGATTGGAGGGAAACTAACCCCCCTCTCATCCTCACTTTTCCCCCGAACACATTCAATCAAAATTTTGAGATAACCATTTTGTTCAACGTAGTTAAAAATTCAGTAAATTAGATCTTTGAGGATAACAACCCCACCCCCCCCCACCCCAAGGGTTGTAAGTTGTGCCCTGGGGTTATATAAGGTTTTTATAGAAAGCGTTGTCGTAGAAACTTCAGAAACGGTTCATTCGATTGGAAATTTAAATGGCCAGTTCCCTTTTTAATAGTCAAAAGTGGTTGAAAGGTAACTAACACCCCTTCCACGCCCACCATTTCTCCAAACACACCCAATCAAAATTTGTATATAGCCATTTTGTTCAACGTAGTTGAAAGTTCTGGAAATTATATGTTTGAGCAGGACACTCCTCCAACAGTCTTAGGGGCAACGGTTATTAGCTATTCCCTAGGGGCATATATGGTTCTTATGGAAGGAATGCTCGTATAAACTTCAGAGAGGGCTCATTTGATTGGAAATAAAAATTTCTAGTTCATCTTTTAAGCATCAAAAGATATTGGAGGGTAACCAGCTCCCCCACCCAAAACCCTTTTTTCCCAAATGCATCCAATACAAATTCTAAGATAGCTATTTTATTAAAAATAGTTCAAAGATCACATAAAAAAAACTCCGGTGTCGACACAACCCTCCAGGACCTGGGGACAGAGGTTGTACGTCATGCCCTTGGGGCATATATGGTTCGTATGGAAGGGATGCTCGTATAAACTACAAAGAGGGCTCATTTGATTGGAAATTGAAAGTTTTAGTTAACTTTTTAAGAGCCAAAAGAGATTGGAGGGCACCTAGCCCCCCCCTGCCACGCCCTTTTTTCCTCAAACCCATCCGATAAGAACCTTGAGATAGCCTTTTTTAAGAATAGTTCAAAGACCATATAACGAAAACTCCGGGGTCGACAGAGACCCCCAGGGCCCGAGGGCAGGTGTTCTAGGTTATGCCCTGGGGAAATTTATGGTTCCTATGCAAGATATAGTTGTGAATACTTCAGAGAGGGCTAACTTGATTGAAAGTTGAGAGATCTAGTTCAGTTTTTTAGGGTCAAAAGAGATTGGAGGGTAACTATCCCCCCACGTCCCTTTTTCCCCAAATGCATCCAATAAAAATTTTGAGATAGCAATAAAGTTTAAAGTTTCTCAAAATTCAGATAACAAAACTCAGGTGTCGTCACAACCCCCCAGTGTCAGGGGGCATGCGTTGTAAGTTATGCCCCGGGGCATATATGGTTCGTAAGAAAGGTATGCTCGTATAAACTTCAGAGAGGGCTTATTTGATTGGATATTGAAAGTCCGAGCTCACTTTTTAATAGTCAAAAGAGATCAGAGGGCAGCTAGCACCCCCACGCCCTTTTTGCCCAAACCCAGCCGCTACAAATTTTGAGATAGCCAGTTTTTTGGAAATTGTTGAAAAATTAGATAACAAAAACTACCCCCAGGGCCCGGGGGATAGGCGTTTTAAGTGTTATCCTGGGGACGTATATGGTTCTTATGAAAGGGATGCTCGTATAAACTTCAGAGAGGGCTCCCCCCCACGCCTTCTTTTTCCAAACCCATCTGATGCAAATTTTTAGATAGGCATTTTGTTAAAAATAATTCAAAAGTCGGATAAGAATAACTCCGGTGCCAATACAACCCCTCAGGGCTCAGGGGAAGGCGTTCTAAGTCATGCCTTAAGGGCATGTATGGTTCTTATGAAAGGAATGCTCATATAAACTTGATAGAGGGCTCATTGGATTGGAAATTGAAAGTTCTAGTTCACTTTTTAAGAGTCAAGAGAGTTAAGGTCAACTAGCCCCCCCCCCCCACGCCCTTTTTTCCCCAAACCCATCTGCTACAAATTTGGAGATAGCCAGTTTTTTGGAAATTGTTCAAAAATTAGATAACAAAACTCCCCCAGGGCCCGGGGGATAGGCGTTGCAAGTGTTGTCCTCGGGGTGTATTTGGTTATTATGAAAGGGATGCTCGTATAAACTTCAGAGAGGGCTCATTTGATTGGAAATTGAAAGTTTTAGTTCAATTTATGAGTCAAAAGATATCCGAGGGCAACTAGCCCTCCACACACACCCTTTTTTCCCCAAGCCCATCCGATAATTTTTTTATGATAGCCATTTCATTAAAAATAGTTCAAAGGTCAGATAAGAAAAAATCCTGTGTCGACGCAACCCCCAGGGTCCGGCGGCAGTTGTTATCAGTAATGCTCTAGGGGCATATATAGTTCTTATGGAAGGGATGCTCGTGTAAACTTCGGAGAGGGATCACTTGATTGGAAATTGGAAGTTTTTGTACACTTTTTGACAGTCAACAGAGATCGGAGGGCAACTAGTCCCCCCTTCACGCCGTAAATGCATAAAGTACAATTTTTGAGATAGACATTTTGTTAAAAATAGTTAAAAGTTCAGATAACAAAAAACTCCGGTGTCGACACAGCCCCCCCCCCCGGGCCCGGGGGTAGGCGTTGTAAGTTATGCCGCTTGGGGCATATGTGGTTGTCATGGAAGGCATGCTCGTATAAACTTCATAGAGCTCATTTGATTGGAAATTGAAAGTTATAATTCACTTTTTAAGAGTCAAAAGTGATTGGAGGGCAGCTAGGTTCCCCCTCCCTCCCCACACTCCATTTATTTTTTTCCCAGGGGCACTTCATATGGAAGGGGTCGTCGCATAAACTTCAGAGCGGGCACATTCGATTGGAAATCGAGAGTTCTAGTGCACCTTTCAAGAGCTAAAAGTGATCGGAGGGCAACTAGTCCCCCCAAGACCTTTTTTTCCCCAAATACATCTGATAAAAAATTTTAGGTAGCCATTTTGTTAAAAATAGTTCAAAGATTATATAACAAACACTTCTTTACGTATGACCATTTCGTTAAAAATAGTTCAAGCGTCAGATAAGAAAAATTCCTGTGTCGACCCCCCCCCCCCGGGCCCGGGGCAGGCGGTGCTAGTATTGTTCTGGGGGAATATATGGTTCTTATGGAAGGTATGCTCGTATAAACTTCGGAGAGGGCTCATATGATTGGAAATTGAAAGTTCTCGTTCCCTTTTTAAGAGTCAAAAGAGATCGGAGGGCAACTAGCCCCCCTCTCCTAGCCCTATTTTCCTTGAACCTATCCTATAAGAACTTTGGGAGAGCCATTTTTTCAAAATAGTTCAAAGGTCAGATAACTAAAACTCCGGTGTCGAAACATCCCCCCAGGGCCTGGAGGGCAGGCATTGTAATCTATGTCCTGGGCCCGTATTTGGTTCTTATGAAAGGGATGCTCGTACAAACTTCGGAGAGGGTTCATTTGAATGGAAATTAAAAGCTGTAGTTCATTTTCTCAAAGTGAAAAAAGATCGGAGGGCAACTAGTCCCTCCCGCCCTCCCCGTGTTTGGGTTTATCGGATGGATAAACCCGTCCGATAAAAATTTGAGGTGACCATTTTGTTAAAAGTAGTTCAACCATCAGATATTAAAACTCCGGAGTCGACACAACCCCCAGGGCCCAGGGACAGGCGTTGTAAGTTATACTCTGGGGATATATATGGTTCTTATAGAAGGGATGCTCATATAAACTTCAGAGGGCTCATTTATTGAAAATAGAAAGTTTTAGTTCACTTTTAAAGAGTCAAAAGAGACTGAAGGTTAATTAGCCCCCCCCCACCAAAGCCCTTTTCCCCGAACCCATCCGATGAAAATTTTGAGATAGCCATTTTGTTAAAATTATTCCAAACATCAGATAATAAAAACTCCAAGGTTGACACAAACCCATTTTTTCACTTTGATATTTTTACTTTGATACCAGTTTTGATACTTTGATGAACATTTGATATCTTTTTTAAAGTTTGATTTTGAAATAAGGAATTTCTAAAAACTTAAAAACTTTTTGCAATCAAAAACGAACAAAAATTAATTTAAAAAACTTTCCGAAAAATAAGTTTTTCAAAGAAAAGTAAAGGCTATTTTAAACTTAAGCTCAGCAGATACAAATTCCTGTTACAATTCAAAGTCAAAACAACCAGAAATAACTATTAAAGAATAAATGAAACCCAAAACAATTAGAAATTAAATAAACAGTCATAGTAAAAAACATACAACAAGTAATAATATAAATGAATAAATAGATCTTAAAGCGAGTAATGCTTAGATTTAATATGAAAATCAAACATACAATATCTATTGTATGTTTGTTTGCTTTGATTGTTTATTTAATTTCTGTTCGTTTTAAGCTTCATTTATAATTCAATAGGAAGATATTTTTTTTTCGTTTTAAGCTTGATTTTCATATTCAATCTAAGCATTACTCGCTTTAAGATCTATTTATTCATTTATATTATTACTTGTTGTATGTTTTTGCTATGATTGTTTATTTAATTTCTGTTTGTTTTGGGTTTCATTTATTCTTTAATAGTAATTTCTGGTTGTTTTGACTTTGAATTGTAACTGGTATTTGTATCTGCTAGTCTTAAGTTTAAAATGGCCTTTACTTTTCTTTAAAAACTTATTTTTCGGAAAGTTTTTTTTTTTTAATTGATAAATAATAGAACATTGGAGCCGTATGGCCTATACTATAGGCAACGCTATAGCATTGCCTCTTTTATTTGCGCCCAAGATGTAAAACTAACGAAAATGTACTTTATTATGAGAAGTTAAAATTTTTTGCAACGTTTTGTAAAATATTCTTACTGTATATCTAGAATTCTGTTAATGTCCGACAGTCTTCTAAAATCTATACTTCTAAATATGTTGTCTTCTTCCTCAACCACAAAAAAACGACGCTCCTTCATGTATGAGAATATTAATAGACTGGACAACTGATTAATTTGGCTTTTGAGAGATTTTGGCTTTCGAAAGGCAATAAATATGAACTCTTTTGCTTGTAAAAATAACGGTATAATTATATGGTATTGAGATTGCTGGAATTCAACCGATAGTAAAAAACAACCGAACAGAGGGTCAAAAAGTAAGATCGCACGAAGAGAGAGACAAAAACACACACAATAACATAATTAGACACACAAACACACATGGACGGACACAGAATCGAGCAAAAACAAAGTCATGCACACACGATACCGAAAAAGTATTCGGTATTTTAACATGATGCCGAAAATCTGGTTATGATACCGAAATGGAATAAGTGCCATTTCAAGAGAAAACATGATGACCATTTTATGGAACGAATTCAAAACATTAAAATTTTTAATATGATGATATTAATGACATGTAACTTTGTATATGTCATTATCTCAATAAAAAAAAAATATCTAATTGCATTACTTTGTTAAGTTTCCAGTATTTTTTTAAGGTAAGCTATTATCTCCAACGTTTAGAATGCTTGTTCAAATCTCTCCGTACCTGTGTGTCTGAAGGTGTGTGTTTGCCTGTCTCTGTGCTTGTCTTATGTGTGTGTTTGTGTGCCTGAATCTGTGTGTGTGTGTTTATGTCTCTCCATGCCTGTGTGTCTGACTGTTTGATTGCCTGTCTCTGTGTCTGTCTTTGTGTGTTTGTGTGTCTTACTCTGTGTGTTTGTGTGTGTGTTTTTTGTCTCTCTCTTCGTGCCTGTGTGTCGGACAGTGTGTTTGAATGTCTCTATGTCTCTGTGAATGTCTTTGTGCGTTTGTGTGTCAGTGTGTTTCTCCCCCCCTCTCTCTCTCTCTCTCTCTCCGTGCCTTTGTCTGATTATGTGTTTGCCTGTCTCTGTGTTTGTCTTTGTGTGTTTGTATGTCTGACTCAGTGTGCCTGTGTGTGTTTTTGTCTCCCTCTCTCTATGCCTATGTATCTACATTCGGAATTTATCAACTAGCTGATATTGTGCTGTAGTCAAAAGTGCGTTTATTAAATTTCTGGTACTCAGTCAGCAGTATAACACGAGTAATCTATAACTCGTCCAAAATCGATGGTCTCAAGAAATGGGTTTTTTCGAGTATCTGATACATTTTTCTTTATCTAGTATCTTCTCAGGTACCCATTGCGCGAAACATCGAACTTCATCTTCGGGTCGATGAATTGAAAGGGGATATTTCTCACATCTGAAGTCTTGCAAGTTAAATAATGGAATATGTTTATCACATTCCACAATTAAGAGTTTATCCGTTGGGAAGTTTTCCTTAACCATAAAGAGCTTGCACACCACAAAAACTGCATATTTCTCGAACTTTCTCTTGTATTTTTTTTTGTTATTTTGTGACCATTTTATAGCTTGGTCTTATTATTTTGTTGTAAAAGTCATTTCGATTTATAAAGTTTAATGTAGCACACCATAGTTTTTTATTATATTTAAATATATTGTATTTAAGCTTCCATTTATAACTGTAAACTTCACTACATTGTTCGTGCATTGCTCATACAATATCAGCTTGTTGGTAAATTCCGAATGTAGACACACAGGCTAGAAAGAGGGAGACAAAAACACACACGTGCACACAGAGTCAAACATACAAACTCACAAAGACAGACACAAAGACAAACAAACACACAGTCAGACGCAAAGGCACGGCGAGTCTGAGGGACAAAAAAAACACAAACGAAGACACAGAGTCGCACACACAAACATAGACAAAGAGACAGGCAAACACATAATCAGACACTCAGGCACGGAGAGAGAGAGAAAGAGAGAGAGAGAGAGAGAGAGAGAGAGAGAGAGAGAGAGAGACAGAGAGAGAGAGAGAGAGAGAGAGAGAGATAAAGAGAGAGAGAAAGAGAGAGGGAGAGAGACACAAAAATACAGAGAGAGAGAGAGAGAGAGAGAGAGAAACACAGAGCTAGACACACGAACATACAAAGATATACAGAGACAGACAAATACACAGACACACAGTCACGGATAGAGAGAGAAAGAGACAAAACACAAACGAACAAACAGAGTCAGACACACGAACACACAGAGACAGGAAAACACACTGAGACACATGTATAGAGAGAGAGAGAGAGAGAGAGAGAGAGAGAGAGAGAGAGAGAGAGAGAGAGAGAGAGAGAGAGAGAGAGAGAGAGAGAGAGAGAGAGAGAGAGAGAGAGAGAGAGAGAGAGAGAGAGAGAGAGAGAGAGAGAGAGAGAGAGAGAGAGAGAGAGAGAGAGAGAGAGAGAGAGAGAGAGAGAGAGAGAGAGAGAGAGAGAGAGAGAGAGAGAGAGAGAGAGAGAGAGAGAGAGAGAGAGAGAGAGAGAGAGAGAGAGAGAGAGAGAGAGAGAGGGAGAGTGAGAGAGACAAAAACACACACAGAATCAGAATCATTACCATCGACAGTTTATTAAGAGATACAGTCAATGAATACAATAATATCAATGACAAAACTCATATTAAACCTGCAAATGAAACCATGTTAAAAGCCGTGTATGATACCGAAATGGAATAAGTGCCATGTCAAGAGAAAACATGATGACCATTTTATGGAACGAATTCAAAACATTAAAATTTCAATGTGATGATATTAATGACATGTAACATTGTATATGTCATTATCTCAATTAAAAAAAATTATAATTGCATTACTTTGTTATGTTTCCAGTATTTTTTTTTTTAGGTTACGCTATCAACTCCAATGTTTAGAATGCTGACTCTGTTTATGTGAATTTTTGTCTTTTTCTCTCTTCGCGCCTGTTGTCTGCCTGTCTTTGTGTCTGTCTTTGAGTGTGTTTGTGTCTCTGAATCTGTGTGTGTGTTTATGTGTCTCCATGCCTGTGTGTCTGACTGTATGTTTGCCTGTTTCTTTGTCTGTCTTTGGGTGTTTGTGTGTCTGACTCTGTGTTTTGTGTGTGTTTTTTGTCTTTCTCTCTCTCTTTCTTTCTCTCTCTCTCTCTCTCTTTCTCCGTGCATTGTGTTTTTGTATCTTTCTCTCTCCATGCCTGTGTGTCTGACTCTGTGTTTGCTTGTTTCTTTGTCTGTTTTGTTGTGTTTGTGTGTCTGACTCTATGTGTTCGTTTATGATTTTGTCTCTCTCTCTCTCCTTGCCTTTGTGTCTAACTGTGCGTTTACCTGTCTCTCTGTGTGTCTTTGTGTGTTTGTGTGTCTGATTCTGTGCGCGGTTGTGTTTCTCTCTTTCTCTCTCTCTCGCTCTCTCTTTCTCTCTATCTCCCTCCCGCCCTCTCTCTCTCTCTCTCTTCTTGCCTGTGTGTCTGATTATTTGTTTGTCTGTCTTTGTGAGTTTGTTTGCCTGACTCCGTATATGTGTGTTTTTGTCTCCCTCTGTCCATACCTGTGTGTATGACTGTGTGTTTACCTGTCTCTGTATCTGTCTTTGTGTGTTTGTGTGTATGACTTAGTGTCTTTTCTTGTGTTTTTTGTCTCTCTCTCTCCGTGCCTTTGTGTCTGACTGTGTATTTACCTGTCTCTGTGTCTGTCTAACAGTTTGTCTGTCTGAGTGTGTGTTTGTGAGTTCTTTTTGTCTTTCATTCTCTCTCCGTGCCTTTGTGTCTGACTGTGTGTCTGCTTGACCCTGGGTAAGTCTATGTGTGTTTGAGTGTCTGATTGTGTGTATGTGTGTGTTTCTCTCTCTCTCTCTCTCTCTCTTTCTCTCAATGAATGTGTGTCTGACTAGGGGTGTGCCTGTCTCTGTATCTGTATCTGTGTGTTTTGTGTGTCTGACTCTGTGTGTTTGTGTGTGCCTTTTGTCTCTCTCTCTCCGTGCCTCTGTGTCTGACTGTGTGTTTACCTATCTCTGTTTCTGTCTTTGTGTGTTTGTGTGTGTCACTGTGTGCTTTCATATGTTCTCTCTCTCTCTCTCTCTCTCTCTCTCTCTCAGTGCCTGTGTGTCTGACTGTGTGTTTGGCTGCCTCTGTGTCTGTCTGTGTGTTTTTGTGTATCTGACTGTGTGTATGTGTTTTTTTCTCTTTCTCCGTGCGTTTGTTTCTGAATGTTTGTTTGCCTGTCTCTGTGTCTGTCTTTGTGTGTGTTTTTATATTTTTTTTCTCTCTCCATGCTTGTGTGTCTGACTGTGCTTTTTCCTGTCTCTGTGTCTATCTTTGTATGTTTGTGTGTCATACTCTGTGTGTTTGGATGTGTTTTTTGGTCTCTTTTTCCGTGCCTGTGTGTCTGACAGTATGTTTGCATGTCTCTGTGTTTGTCATTATATGTTTGTGTGTCTTACGCTGTGTGTCTGTGTTTTTTTGTCTCTCTCTCTCCATGCCCGTGTGTCTGATTGTGTGTTTGCCTGTCTCCGTGTCTGTCTTTGTGTGTTTATGTGTCTGACTCTGTGTGCTCGTTTGTGTTTTTTGTCTCTCTCTCTCCCCGTGCCTGTGTGCATGACTGTGTGTTTGTCTGTCTTTGTGTCTGTTTTTGTGGGTTTGTGTGTCTGACTCTCTGGTTGTGTGTGTTTTGTCTCCCTCTCTCCATGCCTTTGTGTCTACATTCAGGATTGACCAACTAGCTGAGATTATTGTACTCCAAAGTTCGTTGATTAAAATTTTGGTACTTAGTCACAGAGTATGACAAACGAAATTTATAACTCGTCCAAAAACGATGATCTCATGAAATTGGTTTCTTTGGGTATCTGACGCATTTTTCTTTATCAGGTATCTTCTCTGATACCCATTGCGCGAAAAATCGAACTTCATCTTCTGGGTGATGAATTGAATGGGGGTATTCCTCACATCTGAAGTCTTGAAAGTTAAATAATGGAGTGCGTTTATCACATTCCACAATTAAAGGGTTATTCGTTGGGACGTTTCTCTTAACATAAAGAGCTTGCACACTGAAAAACTGCACATTTCTCAAAATTCCTCTGAAGTCTTCCAAGTTAAATAATGGAATGTGTTATCACATTCCGCAATTCAGAGTTTATCTGTTGGGACGTTTTTCTTAACATAAGAGCTTGCACACCAAAAAATTGCATATTTCTCAAATTTCATCTTGTCTTTTTTTCTTATTTTGTGACCATTTTCATTGCTTGGTCTTATGATTTTATCGTAAAAGCCATTTTGATTTATAAAGTTTAATGTAGCATACCATCATTTTTTATTATATTGAAAAATATAGTATTTCAGCTTCCATTTATAATTATAATTTTCACTACATTGTTCGTCTAGCAATAAGAATGCTGTTTCAAAAATGACACCATACGAGGAATGTTTCAGTCCGATTTATTCTGAGTCAATTACACCGAACATTGTAATAGCTGTTGAAAAAAAATTAAGTCCTCGGTCTTTTCAATGGATTTGCATCAACCTAGAGGCGAATTGTTTGTTACAAGTATATGGTGTCTTTTTTAACCTTTAAAGAAAAACAATTTAAGTTCAAATTTCTATGTTCAAATAACATCTACTTCATTTTGTACTTTTAAAATATCACAGGTGATTTTTTTTCTTATATGTATATTTAATGTGATTTTAAGACCTGAAAAAAAGGTAAAAATTTCAATTTCAAAGCTCAGTAAAAAAAACTTAATAAAATAAAAACTTCACTTCAAACATTATTTTTTCCAATAGAAGAAATCACGACTGACATATTTATATCATCCTATTTTATATTTTTTTAAATATCGCAAGTGACTTGTTTTCGTTATAAATATATTTAATGTGATTTTAAGACGTGAAATTTTTCTAATTTCAGTTAAAAAAAATCCATTTAAAAAAAATTGGTTTGTCAAAAAGTTAGGCTGGGGGTATTGGGGCCATGGATGGGTCCCTTGTTGGGAATATGGGGACCCAAGCTCATACTTAAGCCCGGTAATGGAAAACTGATGTGCTCAGGACCATTACAATACATAAATAATACCTGGCCGGTTGTAGTCATTACAATTTTTGGAGATCGAAACAAGTTTCATTAACCATCAAAAGAATATGTTTGTCCAGGAATTATCTCCAATCATTGTGATATCCAAATTCTCGGAATGATGCCAAAAAAGGTGCCCGGAAACAAATCACCGATAGCCTTTACCATATATCCAATTGAGAAATCGATTGCGCAAGTAACTTGGTACGTGACGCTTGACACCAGTTGGCCAGCGTCCCAGAAAAAATACATTGATTGCCCTATAATGTATTTCTACGAAGATAATATCATCAATGACTATTTGGCTCAGTCGAATAGCGTGTCGTTCTTTTACCATAAGAAATAATGAGTCTCACGTTCTATTCATATATCAGACATAAATTTTTCAAAATAAATGGAAAAACTGCTTAGAATCTAAAAAAAAGTGGGTTATTGGAAAAGAAAACATGTCACCATATATAACTGTAGTTAACAATATCGCCATCTATGATTTTTGTTATGTAGAAGTAGACATTCGGGGAATCGCCGTTATAACTTCTTCGTGATCTTAAGCCACTAAGGAAAAAAGGAGTAGTGGATAGGGCTGTATTGGAACTGCACACTACTTCCTAATATTCAAAATTAATCATGTAGAAGACAAAAAGTATGTCTAGTCGTTGAAGAAAGTTAATGCTTCTCGAAAGGAAATACTGTTTTTTGCTTTCTTTAAGATAGAGATTTTCATAACTCCAGTCCTTTTCATTTATCGTTGACCTAATCTCGATATCAGAGACATTTTTGTCACCTCATCTCAAAGGAAATGGGGCACTGACGCTCCTTAGCAGGGGTGTCATCGGGGAGGGGGGGTAATTGCCCCTTAATAATGTTGAGAAAAACATTATTGTATATCCCATGTCTCTTGACTATCCGAATATGGAACCCTCTTGCCCCCCCCCTCCCCAAATAAAAATGCTGGAGATTCGCCACTGCTTTGTTGGGGTTGATTTCTTAGATCGTGATTAAGAAAAAAAGAAGAAGGAGGCGAAAATGTAGAAGAGTAATATGTAACCAATAAAAACTATCGTTCCAGAAAAACGGGTACGTGTGCGTCAAAGGCATAACAGTTTTTTTTTCTCCAAGAACAGCATTGTTTTAGAATTTTTTGGCACTTTGGGCGAGGTTTATTAGTTAAAATCCTAATTGAGTGGTAACCTTTAACCCGAAGGAAATTTGAAAGATAGTAAATAAATGCTGTTGAATTATTGCAGTAGCAAAAGCATGTGACCAAAGTTTTAGACCTAAAGTAGTTTATTTGAGAGAAATCGACAATTCAAACTAGGCTGTGAGCCCATATTTCTTTCTTCTTTCATTTCACTTTATTTTTTGGGAGGAATCTGTAAAGTTTACCTTATTTTTACTGGATGTCAACTTCTGCTGGGTTTATTATTGATTTTGTTCATCAAATGACCAGAAACTTTTGAAAAGGTGAAGCGGAGGAGGAAGTAGGAGGGGGATAATTTGTGGGCCCCATACGAACTAACCTGTCTTAAATTTGTGAAATGAGTCACCTGTCTTGTACCTGAGTGTATTTGTTTACGAAATTAACTAGCAATTGGGCTGCCTCAAAATGAGCATAATGAAAAATTAACTTTCGCCCGGACAACTCTATAAATTCTGGCGTCGAAACCGCAACACATGAAGTGGGCTTGTATCCAGTACCCGAAAACACAACATCTACTTTCAAAGAAGCTGGAATAACTATTTAGGCAGACTCTGCTAAACCAACAGCCATCATAAGTTCAGCTTCTACTTCAGTTGCTGCACTGGAGGCTCAATTAGTTTTTTCTACCACCTGTATTTGTTTAGACCTCTCAAGTTCCTTTGTTGAGGGTCCTACCCTGCCGAATCTAAGCCAGTGCCCCTAACCTTTGTCTTGATTTAACGCTGGCCATTTCTTAGGATTTCCCTGGATTAAATATTCGCTGTGAGCACACAAGGTATATTGTTTCAGTTGCCGCGGATTTGTTGGGGACAGGATCCGGCCTGGAGAAACTGTAGTTAAAATTTCTTTTATGCATAATGAAATAAGGAAATAGAAATACGCAAAAAATGTGTTTGCAAAACATGTGGCTGGTATCCACGATAAAGACAGCATGGTAGCATGACACAATCGGACATATGGGTCCGTTATTTTGGTCGCTAGCAAATGCTCGAGTCAGAAAAGGCAGATATAGCAGAAAATAGAAAACATATTCGATAATGACGGGAGTCCTAGCTCAAATCAAAAGGGTAGTTTCCTTGTGCGACTTGAGTTGATGTGGGTAATGAATCCTCAGCATAGAGACAGAATGAAACCTATATCCCCTAGCACTAGTTCCCCGAAATTGCAAGGTCAGAGCATTGAAAGTGTTGCTTTTTCAATGAGAAAGTCCGTCACTGGTTAAATTGGCCTCTTTTTTTTGACATTTTGTGTTGATGAGTTCAAAGATGCATCGAAAAAGAGGCAGCTAAGTTTTGTCATACGCTTTGACAAAAACCGCTGGCTCAGTGTGAAAAAAAAAAAAAAAAAAAAACTACTTTGAGACCACATGGAAAAGCATTAGTCTCCACATGGAGACTAAATTGGGGTCGATCCGTCGCTCAGTGTTATTATGGAGCTTCAGCGATAAGTAGGGTTGTCAACCTTACTCATTTTAAATTTTGCTCGTTTTGAGTTTGACTCGGTTATTTATTGTAATTTCAGTTCGTTTTGGGTTTCATTTATTTATTTATTGTGGTTTGTGGTAGTTTTGCGCTTGGAGGATTATTTTACTTTATTTCTGCTCATTCATGGTTTAATGAAGTTCTTTACTTTTCTTTGAAAAACTCGTTTTGTGGGAAAAGTTTTTAAATGAATTATAAAAAAAATCTTAATTTTATCTGTGAGTGGAGAACTAGACTGCCACTAAACAAAGATATAGTGAGAATTCTCACTCCCTTCTGAGACTTTTTCATAAAATGAAGGGCCTGTGGGCTAAAAAATTGCCCCCCCTCGGTATTGGTAAAGTGACAGGCTATTGCTTTAAAATGTATGAAACAAATTATTAGTTTTAAGTTAAATTTATTCAAATCAGAACGTCCTCCTCAGTTTTTGGGCGCATAATCTTTTCCGTGAATGCTTTCACGTAAGCTTCCTACCAGAATTCATCATAGATAATTCTTATTTAAGCCGCGTTAAACGAATTGCTTATTTAGGACTCATAAGAGTATCAAAGAAGGCCTAATTAAAAAATCTGGTTATATATTTGAAAAACGTAGTTTTAATTTAAACCAATAAGTCCGTATGCAGTCAAGACAGCTTACAATGCTGAATACAAAGCTAATACTAATTGTGATTCTATGGATATGTTGCTACTTGAATATTGATTGGCAAGAAAGGTTCTGGAATTATTATAATTATTACCTAGCAACTTTATTATATTAATGACCTTTGTCTTTTATTAATTTAAGTATACATATTTATCCTCGCTTGTATCCCCCGAGTGTGAGAGTTTGGGGGAAATTTATTTAAGTTTCCTCCCATATGAAGTTTTTGAAATCGCGTCAAATGGTGTAAAAAAAAGAAAATCCCGCCGAAAAAGAAAAAAAAAAAAAAAAGAAAAAGTAAAAGGTTGAATAAATATTTACAAAAGGAGTAACCCGTATTTTCTTTAAATCCAAGAAATATTTTCACTTATTGTCAGTCTCGCCAATGGTGGGGATTAGCCTCCATCCCTCCTAGATATTTCCCCTATATAGATTTTGAAAATACCTTTTTTTGGTATTTTCATTCAAATTATTTTTTCTGGAGTTATTAACTCTGGACTGTAAAAAAAAAAAAAACTCATCAACTCTGGACCGTAAAAAATACATCTGTATATATATATGTATATATATCTATATATATATATCTGTTATATATTTGAAAAACGTAGTTTTAATTTAAACCAATAAGTCTGCATGCAGTCAAGACAGCTTACAATGCTGAATACAAAACTAATGCTAATTGTGATTCTATGGATATGTTGCTACTTGAATATTGATTGGCAAGAAAGGTTCTGGAATGCCAATGGTGGGGATTAGCCTCCATCCCTCCTAGATATTTCCCCTATATAGATTTTGAAAATACCTTTTTTTGGTATTTTCATTCAAATTATTTTTTCTGGAGTTATTAACTCTGGACTGTAAAAAAACAAACTCATCAACTCTGGACTGTAAAAAATACATTTGTCCCATCTACATTTCCAGGGTGCCTGTACATATTGTGTTAAATTCCTAGGAAAATCGTTCACTTTTCCCATGAGTATTTAAATTGACGTACTCATAAGAACAAAAAAGAAAAAAATCTTCTTACTGAAAGAAGAGGGGAAAAATACAGAATTCAAAAAAATCAAGTGAAGAATCAAACGTCACAGGTTTTCTTGGAAAAGTATTTAAATTTATTTTCAAAATGTATTAATTGCTTATCCAGAAATTCCATTTTGTTACTGCCAGTCCATGACGTAACGAGAGTACCGGTAATATAAAATTCTTAGAAGACCTCAAGTCTACTTGGCACTGCCTACGTTACGGACACAATTTGCGCCGTAACATTGCATAACGTAACATAAGATATTAAGCTAAGTTAGTGTGAATAGTTCTGCAACGTAGTGTGAAAGAACCATTATACCCAGACCTTTACAAGCATTCTCTGTGAAGTCTGCTTTGAAGTTTTCGTGTACACTGCTGTCATTTAAAATGCAGTCATGTCCTTCTATACTTAAAATCGTAGATTGACGCAGCTAATTCTAGCTGAATTAGTTTCTTGAGAATTTTCTTAAATCAGTGCAGTAAGGGCCATCATGTATTTTTATGCTTTAATAATTTTTCTTCGAAGTTTTTGAGCAATTTAGTGTTTCGAGTCACTTTTTATGTTGCGTTGAGTGTTTACATATTAGTGTTTACACATAGTGTTTACATGTTTTTGTTTTGACAAGCAATGCACTGAATACTTTGTGTTAAAATTAATCGGAATATATTCTTTTAACCCTAGATAAATAATGAAGTTACATAGCTTAGCATGAAAAGATCTTGGTTTCGCGTGAAATCACTCAGATCTGGTTTACTTATGAGTGAAATTAATATGAAAACTTTGCCTTTTTCCTGTGAAAGTTTTTATATGTTTTGTTTTTCCAGGATTCGGATTATGGTAATGAATATAGAGCACCGGATTACTTAGAATCCGGTGTTTTTGTATGTTTTTATATGTTTTGTAGTTTTTATATGTTTTTGTTTTTCCAGGATTCGGATTATGGTAATGAATATGGAGCACCGGATTACTTAGAATCCGGTGTTTTTATATGTTTTTGTAGTTTTTATATATAATAGTTTTTATAGGTTTTTGTTTTTCCAGGATTCGGATTATGGTAATGAATATGGAGCACCGGATTACTTAGAATCCGGTGTTTTTATATGTTTTTGTAGTTTTTATGTATAAAAGTTTTTATATGTTTTTGTTTTTCCAGGATTCGGATTATGGTAATAAATTTGGAGCACCGGGTTACTTAGAATCCGGTGTTTTTATATGTTTTTGTAGTTTTTATATATAATAGTTTTTATATGTTTTTGTTTTTCCAGGATTCGGATTATGGTAATGAATATGGAGCACCGGATTACTTAGAAATGGACAGAGTTGGTCAGGTAAATCCTTCTCCTTCTTAGATTGTAGTCTGGTTAACAGAAACTGAAGGGAATGTACTGACAGAGGAGAAGTTGAAAGTACAGACTATATTTTGTGACAATATTTTTACTAAAACCATTAGAAGTTATGGAGGACGAAAAAAAAACTAAAAAAAGCATACTTTTAAACCAATCTCGCTTTTTGTAGGTATAAAAGTGTCCGTATGTTTGTTAGATAATTGATCCTTTCTGTTAAATTTATGGCTGTGCTAATCAAACGAGAAACATGAAAACTTATGCAGAATAAATTTGGAATCAAGGAAAATATTAGTCTAAATAAATCCAAAAATTTAGTTAAAAAATAAAGTAAAATAAAAACCTGAGTTTTTATGCTGATCTTAACGGGTGAGGTGAGTGGAGGAAGGTAACGTCTGTCTATATTTGTGAGGTCCGAACTGTGAAGATATGTGTATGGATTTTTAATAATTCTAATCCGATTAGCCATCTCAAATTTCTGCTCAACAACTTGTTGTTCCAGCCAGGCCAAAATTATGGTTTTGTGGCAAATAGAGACAAAACCGATAATTGGCTGCTGCATAGTTTCTTTTGCTACTGAAAAAGGGTACTTGAACTTTGAATAACTGTTCATCTAAGCTCTCTATCAATATTTTATGGCCAATATTTCAGTGTCATCACCTCCTCGAAAGAGAAGAGAAAAGCGAAACAACCTTCTCGGGAGAAGAAATGTAAGATTTCGCGTTTATGAATATAGGAACTTGAAACCTCTAGATTTTGGTCCTTGAACATGCTTAAGTTCTGAATAAGAGCATTTCTATGCCTGTCTTTCTATTTTTTTTCCATCTTTACTGCTAAATTATTCAAGGTATTGCATGCAGAACAAATTTTGGAACCATGAGAATGGACATAGACTGTAAATTCGAAATAAAAGCTAAACAAGAAATGAATAAATAAGAAAACAAAACCAAAAAACTTTAAATGTGATGTCATAATAACTAATGTTCGAGAGCTTAAGGTCTGAGCCAACAAGATTACATCTGGGAGGGCAGAAGGTCCAAAACGGCTATTTCCAAGGTCTAAAATAAGCCTCGGCGCTTTTTCTGTTTTTCCCTAACCTGTTTCTGTTTCTGGTTTTCGTAAAAGCATAAACAGGTCATCTGTTTTGTCGAACCTGTTTCTGTTTCTGTTCGGTTTTTTTCTTATATTGTTTTTTTTTGTTCCTTTTTTTTGCCTGCTTTCTATTTTTCTCGTTTTACCGGGCGCTTGCGTTTTCACTATTGTCTAGCCGGTAAAGGTCAGCGAACTTTTGCGCTGCTATTTGGTGGCGAAAGGTTAAATCATCTGTATAACAGAAGAAGAAAATGAAACGAAAAGAAACAAGTCAAGGGTCGTCTCGAATAACAAGGAATAAACGATCCAGCGAGGGAGGCAAAACGTTGAGCTTAAGCTTGAATTTGTATTGTTGTGAATAAACTCAGGTGATCATAACAGGTTAGCCACCCCAGGTCTGAAGTGAGCTGGGCCTAAAACCTTAGAACTGACTTAAATAGATCTTCCTACATTCATAAAACAAACATTCATAGTAAAGCTACCAGATCACTCTCCTCCAAAAATATGTGTTCTTCTGAGCGGTTGCTGCATGAGCAGCAATGAGAGTCTGAGTGAAGCTGATGAACACTTTTGTCGTTTTTTAAACAAAACAGGACTAACACCCTCTGTCCAAAGATAAGATACAATAGCAGCTCGGAATACGGAAAACATGGTCAAAGCCTATGAAGAGAGGTTCTCGTCTATCTTGTTGAGTTCCGACGAAACGGCAAGTCGGTAATTAGCTTATTTCTTTTTTATATTTAGCTAGCTCTTGTAATTTATGCTTTGTCAGCTAAGAAGACGCTAGTCTAACTCCAAGACATCATTCAAAGATTGAGAATCTGGAGCTCAATATTTGCTTTAAAGTTGGTCCGAAACAGTGCAAGAACCTTGCAGTACCGTTAACTTAGATCTTGGAACAAAATAAGTAAGGTCGAGGAGTTTGCAAAGAAGCGGAACGGGGTTTATAGTACAAGTCAGTAGAAAAGACAGCTGTAGTGATTTATCGGCGTCCGTATTCAACAAATTTTAGACACCCTGGATGCAGCAGCAGCTGCAACCTAGTAAAGAGTGAATCGCGGCCCTTAGTAACCGAAAATAAAATAAGATGTGTTTTTAGAAAAAGTATTCTATGCAAAAAAAAATAGTTGATGCTGATTCAGGAAGGCTAACTACTACCCACGTTAAACGTCAATGTAGATCTTGAGCGCGAAAACATATTTCACTTATTTTCAAGAAAATTCTCGAAACCTCTCTAAAATGGCATTTAGGTCTAAATGACCTACCCGGAGGAATACAGTCCCCCACCCTAAAACCAAAGAAGATCGTATTTTTAGCGTGGGTAGCACTGATGTGTCTCCTTTATCTTTATTTTTTTCTTCTTCGTTTTCTCCCAAGCGCCCGCAGGTCACTGGATGGTCGAAGGGAGACGAGTGAAGGATCTTCCGAAAAATCTCGTTTACAGTTACTGCTCTTTATGTAAGTTGAGATTAATAACGCCAGTTTAAAATTTTTTTTTAACCTTCCTCTCTACCACTGACTTCTTGTTTTTTAGTAAACTGATTCGTTTGGCTTTTAAAGTCAGAAGTACATCCTGAAGCTCACAGAATAAGCTCTCAATCCTCTCGTGGTCCCTGCCACGAGTGTACCCAGTAAGCAGGCATTTAGTATGGCTTGCTACTTAGTCATTTAGGAAGAAATTTGAACCTCAAAACTGGTTGGAAGAAAATTTATTGATCATAGTGCAGAATGGAAGTTAGTAGTGAATCAAAGTGCAGTTCGTTTTCTATTTTATTTAAAGCTGTTGTGCTTTTGTATTTGAAAGGAAAGTTTGTTCCTTTTATTTTTTACTCCGTTCTTCAACATTTTGAGGTGGAAAGAACGAAATCGTGCAGTGCTCAGGTCTTCTAATAGATTTTAGAATCATCTGTACAGTCAGGGTCGTATCATATGTGCATGTGGACGATTGAAAAAGAGATGTACTAGTAGATTTGAGATGGTTTCAAGGCGGTTTCTTTACGCTAGCTTGAGAATTGCAGCGTGTAACCTTGCCCAGTATAGATGACAGGGTGCAACATCCAAAAAAAGAACCTGAATTCAGATTTGGAGTCAGCATGCTTGATTTGATAGGAAGCGACTATTTAAACTCTAAAATACTTATAAACACAAAAATCGATTTCTCCCCTCATTTCCCCTTTCTAGGGCAAATTTGGGACACTTGTTCAAGGGAGATTTTTGTGTAATTCAGCTGATTTTCTAAACATTTTGGTGTAAAAACAATTCTGTTGCAATTTCCCCGAGGTCTGAGCATTTTTTCCGTATCCTTCCTCAACTACTATTGAAAACGGCGATTTAGTGCACCTGTCGGTTGGCTAGGATAAAACTTATGTTCGTGTGCGTCAGTTCGAGTCAAATAAAGGGATATATATCTATATTTTCTGTCTTTGATCAGGTCTGAACGGGGTTGCCTTCAACACAATTTTAAATAGGATTTGGGATGGTTTCAAGGCGTTTTCTTTACGCTAGCTTAAGAATTGCATCGTATAATCTTGCCGAGTATAGATGACAGGGTGCAACATCCTAAAAAGATAAGCGAAAACAAAAAACAGCTGTTCTTCTTATAAAAGCAATTGTTTTCTGTTTTTCAAAAAAAAAAACAGAGCAGAAAGCAGAAACAAGTCACTTGTTTTTGACGGACCTGTTTATATTTCTGTTCTGTTTTTTTTTTTTTTTCGTTTCTGTTTTTCTTAAAAAAAGAAAAAATGCCGATGCTTAGTCTAAAAGCCTGAGCTGTCGAATTTAGAGAGTGAAGCGGTAGGTGATGAAAATCTGGAAAAGCCACCTCTTTTGCTAGTCTATGTATCTACAATCAATTGTGTGCTTGTTTTCCCGTGTGCAAACTGATTTAACTGTTAAAATATTTAAACTAGAGATGTAAAGTTTTTGCAGAACAACCGTGAAACCATGAGAATGGTTGTAAGCTATAGAAATCTACTTTAGAAAATGGTAAAAAAAAAAAGTGCTGTAGTTCTATACATATAAATAGAAATATTAATAAATAAATGTACTTTTAGTTGGGGTCTGAAGATTTGGGTTTTAAATGTTTACTTAAATCTTATATTTTGTTCTTACCTGGTAAGAACTTGGTAAGCCTTGCTTACCTTGGTAAGCCTTGCTTGTCTTGGAATGTTTACCTTAATAAAAATATATTTACCTTAATCAAAATTATTTTGAAGGTAACAGTCATAGCAATCTTCAGCTATACCGCTAGTAGAAGTGACGAGTTAACTTTTCCAAAAGGTGCTGTGATTACTAATGTTCATAAAGAAGATGGTGGATGGTGGAAGGGGGATTATGGGGGAAGACGTCAAATGTGGTTTCCAGCGAATTATACCAAAGAAGTAACAGAGCAAAAAGAAGAGTCGGTAAGTCCAGAATAAGTTCTTTTTCGTCTTTTGCGTATTTTCTGCTCTTTCGAACTGTCCAAAAGAAACATGATAGAGGATGTCATTAATTTTAATTGTTGTTCTACAAGTAAAGATTGCAAGGATTAACATTAATGCTAGAATAGGGATGTAAGAAGGGGTAATCTCCGAGTGTGCTCATCTCCGTCGCGATGTCCTTCTGATCACTATGTCGAGATGTCTTCTCTCCGTCACTATGTCCTTCTGATTATACTCATTATCTTTGGTTAAGTTGCTTTTTTTTTCTTTTGATGAGCTTGTCCCATCCCCTAGATAAAGGACTAAGATAATTTAACTTTTTTGGAAAAAAGAACAAACAAGTTACTTAAAAGTTGCCACTATTTTAACTTTAATTATAATATCTTTTATAATTTAAAGGTTAGCTTTAATTATATATTATTATTATTATTATTATTAGTGATAAAAAAAAAACTTTAATCGTCTTGAAGTTCTAAAAGACTAGTATAAAGTTTTTAAAGTGAAATACAAAATTAAACGATATGGTTGAAACTTTGTGGTTTTCCAAATCATTACATATCTTATCTAAATATGCAAATGGTATCATTCTTTCAATTATTGTACTTTTCAGTTAACTTATGAATTTTACGTTTGCAGTAGGCTATGCAGTTTTGTTAAACGACCCCCCCCCTTCCTGTTTCTAAGAAAAAAATTACATAGGAAGCAAATTACTAATTTTTCTTTCAAAAATGAATTGTGTCAATTTTGCTATTTGGATTATTAATTAGTTTTTTCTTCGTTTAATAAGTTTTTCGGTGTGTTGAGGACTTCAGGATGTCAGCTACAAACTTCGTCAGCATTTCATGCCTCCTTTCCCCCAGGGTTGGGAGCTTGAGCTGGCTCAAGCTTTGTTCATAGTTTTTATAATTCAGCCCAAGAATTATTTTGCAGGCTCTCTTCTGAATTGTTTCCACTTCGTTTCTGTGCTTCTCTGTAAGCGACGGGTGCCAGACAGGACAGCCGTACATCATTAAACTACAAACTCGAGGAAAAAAAGAATCAAAATATGATTATTGTTTTAAACCATGTATTTAATAATAATGTATTCAATTGCTTTTTAGTAACACATTGATGCGCTACACAAGAGCACCTTTATTTTAAGAATGGTGAAATTGTTTCCTGAATTCCAAAATAACTGACATTTCTTGCTTTAGATATAATGTCCCTAGAATCAAAGTGACTTGACATTATTATTGGACAGGGTTGTTCACACAGGTAAGTTGTTCAAAGAATAAAATGTGTCCTGATGCAAAGCTTTTCGACACTCGGAAAGTTTTCTTTTGGGTGAAAACTGGTAAAAACTCATTGGTCCTTCTTTGAATTTGTTTCTACGGAGGTCATTTGCTTGTAGCTCAATGATTTCTCAGCTGCATTTCGTTTTGGCAACTGGCTGTATCTACTTAAAACTGGGTTTTAAACAATGTCTCTTCTTTGCCTTTGAATCCCCCCCCCCCAAAAAAGGAAACGCTCCAGAGAGCGCAACTGGAGTCTATGATGACTTCCTATTTAAGTGGCTTGGGGAACCCAGCCATGAAGACCTCGCGCATCCGAAAGTTTGTAAAGCTTGTTGACCTGTATTAGTTCCAAACCAAGACTACTTTGGATGAAGGTCTTAAGCTGAGTGTATATATCGAAAACATGATTTTTCTCTGATTCTAGTTTTAAGTTCAACAAATTCTAATGACTAGTTGTGCCTACAACAAAGGGTTATTTCAATGCGCGCTCTTCGTGAGGCAGTAATGGCTATGGCCTCCCTTTGCTTCCCAGGATGTCACCTATTTCCTTTCTTGAATTAGATTCTCTGCTCAGACGATTTTCGCAACTTTCAGAGCTTTTACTATTTTTCTACTGTGTGATATGGTAATATCTCCATTTTTTCACATGTTTCTTAACTTTCTATGGTTGAGTCCACACGACCTTATTAAATTCAATATCTTTACTACATACCTCAGTTTACTGTTGAAGACTTCATATTCAGCACAAAAAGCTCACTGGTCGATAATACAGTGCAGGAATATTGTTTTTTTTTTCTAATTACACATCTGCCTTGCTTGTCGAACTAAACCATTCTTAACGTCACTCCTGTTCTTTCTTCTATCAGCAGTCAGACAGCTGATATTAATCTGTTCTAAGCTATAATCAGCAAATGCTTTTTAAGTTCATCAAATATTTAATCTCCATTAACGTGTATTATGTACGGAAGCCAGCTCTTGTGTATCGTCATGACAAAGGCGAAACCTAATTATATTTTTCACTCTTTGAGTCTGAATGATTTTGGTCAATGACGGTTGGCAATGTGTGTGCTCCCCAAGCTACATTTTTAAATAGACCTGATTTTTCTTGGAAAAGGTTCTCAACTACCTCCAACAAAACTACTTACACTACTTTACCCTATGTAAAGTGTTTTGCACTTTAAGATATATATATTTTTTTTTAAGTGTTTTGCCTCTTGCCAATTCTAAAAACGAAAAAATTGAATTCTGCAAGCTAACAGAAAATTGTTTCTGACAGTTAGTAACAAAATTCATTGACAATTTGAAACCTTGGTGGAGAAGATTATTGCAACTAATAAGAATGCTGTATTTTGACAGCAGAATTTGATAAAATCTGGAAACTCAACTTTGATTCCTCTATCACCTATTGCGATCAAGGTTGAGTTTTTCAGATTTTATGCTGAGCCAGATGAGAGGACCTTGCGGGTAGCTTCTGGGTCAAAGACCACAGTTTGAAAACCCCTGCTTTAGATGGTATTTACCTACGTGATGCAGTGAAGTAGTGTAGCTTTGCATAAGGGTGTTTACAAAAAGTGTTTAAGCGGTCCTTTTTCACACCAAATGAAACAAGTTGCAAATTGCATGGCTGCCATTTACAACCGAAGAATAAAAAGCTGTCAAACGTATTTATCCCTAGTATTGAGATTTGCTGCTTCCTCTAGAAAACCCCCGAACGACGAGTACGCTAAGCTGGTCGAATATCAAACAGTTCGTGGTAACGAACTGTAAGTAAGGAGTGACCCGGCTCAATAGTAACCGAAACTCCAAAAAACGGAATTCCAATACCAATAGATATATCAAAAGAATCGGATTTTAGTCTTATCTATTATAGGTTACAAGTCTGAGAAAATTTGCCTTATTTTCGAAAAAAAGGCAAATAATTATCAAAAATCCAAGGTGCGTTTCAAACAGTTCGTGGTGACGAACTGTAAGTAAGGAGCGATCCGGCTCAATAGTAACCGAAACTCTAAAAAACGGAATTTTGATACCAATAGATACATCAAAAGAATCAAATTTTTATGCTGATTTCAAATATATAAGTTTTATCAAGTTTAGTTTTACCTATTAAAAGTAACAAGCCTGAGAAAATTTGCCTTATTTTCGGAAAAAAGAGGAAACACCCCCCTAAAAGTCATAGAATCTTAACGAAAATAACACAATCAGATTCAGCGTATCAGATAACCCTACTGTAGAGGTTTCAAGCTCCCATCTGCAAAAATGTGGAATTTCATATTTTTTTTTTTTTTTGCCAGAAGAAAGATCACAGCTGCCGGTTTATTTGGTTATTCGTTGTTTTTGTTTGTTTTTTTTGTTTTTTGCCCAGGGGTGATTGTGTCGACCCAGTGGTCCAAAAATATCGTGTGAGGGCTCATTTGAACGGGAATTAAAAGTTTTAGTGCTCTTTTTAAGTGACAAAAAATATTGGAGGGCAGTTAGGCCCCTCTCCCTCCACTTTTCCCCAAAATCGTCTGATAAAAATTTTGAAATGGCCATTCGGCAGAGACAGAATTTTTTTTCATAAACATTATTTTAAGATATGATTTATTTTTATTCATTTGTTAGAGTTTTCTTTTTTTTTTTTTTTTGTCTGCCTAAGTTTATTAAATATGTTAGATACTTGTCCCAAATTGTCTAGCGGCGAGCCAGACTGCACTATTTACGCTAGCCTTGAACGGCTAGTGCCATTTGCACATCACACCTTGTACACGCAGAAAACCCGAAGTGAATGAGTGGAACAAACGCCGCGAACTAGTCCAATAAACGCCGAAGGCGCTAAATCACATGGCAGATTACTCTGATTACTTCGACGATCATCGGCTCACTTCGGGTTTTCCGCGTGTACATGGAGCGATGTGCAAAAAGAATTCCCCGCCTGGAACCGCGTTGTTGTCACTGTGATGTTGTGATTGCTGCCCTGTTCGGGTCGCGACAGTTAGATTAGAGACATATTCGTCGGACGAAACACGAATTAGGATTTTTCTATAAAAAAAAAATAAAAATAAATTAACAGGCTAAAAGTGAGGTGCGTTATTTACTGTATTAATAAGCGATGATCTTGAATAAACTATTTTATTGAAGAGATAGTTATAATTCTTCTTATAATATATTTATGCATATAATGCAGAACAGACTTGCGCTATAATATTGATATTATATTGTAGTTCAAATATTATTTTTTTATAGTTTTAACTCTGACTGGGAGGAATCATATTGTTTCGTTAATTTGAAAAATAAATGCGTTTGTTTGTTGTGTGGTAGTAGCATTGCAGTGCCGAAAAACGTAAAGTTGAACGACACTTTAAGACAAATCATGGCACTTTTAATGTGAATTATCCTCTTAAATCTGAAGTAAGAAAGAAAAAAAAATGTAATCCAAAATCAAGTCTAACAGCACAACAGACTGTTTTCACTAGACATGCGGAAAATTCTACAAAGACCACTATTGCTTCTTTCAAAATATCTCACATACTCGGAAAAAACAAGAAACATTTCATGAATTATCCTCTTAAATCTGAAGTAAGAAAGAAAAAAAATGTAATCCAAAATCAAGTCCAACAGCACAACAGACTGTTTTCACTAGACATGCGGAAAATTCTACAAAGACCACTATTGCTTCTTTCAAAATATCTCACATACTCGGAAAAAAACAAGAAACATTTCATGAATTATCCTCTTAAATCTGAAGTAAGAAAAAAAAAAAAATGTAATCCAAAATCAAGTCCAACAGCACAACAGACTGTTTTCACTAGACATGCGGAAAATTCTACAAAGACCACTATTGCTTCTTTCAAAATATCTCACATACTCGGAAAAAAACAAGAAACATTTCATTGATGGTGGGTTGTTTTAGAACTATTTTTGACTGGTCCCGATTGTTTGTCTCATGGATTTTCTAACAAACATGAGATTGTCTCAGCAATACAAGACTTACAGTTGTCAAGTAACACTGTCACAACAAGAATACATGCGATTTCAACAGACACACAAAGTCAGTTAAGAACTGACTTGGAAGTATGTGACTGGTTCTGGATGCAATTTGACGAGTCAACAAATATATCAGACCCCGCGAAGTTAGCAGTAATGGTGAGAATGATGTTTTGTAACTTCACAGTAAAAGAGGAAATGTTACAAAAATTACCTATGAAAGGACAGACAAGGGGTGAGGATATTTATAATACATTCAAAACATAGGCAAAGTCAATAAATATGCCTTTGCCTTCAAAAGCTGCCTGCAATAGCCACTGATGGGGCGCCAGCAATGACGGGTAAAAACAAAGGATTTATTGTATTCTGCATGAAGGATGATTCATTTTCAAACTTCATGTCCTACCATTGTATTATCCACCAGGAAGCTCTGTTTTGTACAATTTTGCCATTTGAACACGTCTTGAAAATAGTTACAAAAAGAATCAATTCTATTCGAACAGCTCCTTTGCAACACCGACTTTTCAAGGCCCTATTAGAAGATACTGAAGATAAAGAACATGATCTTATTCTGCATACTGAAGTACGTTGGCTCAGTAAAGGAAATGTTCTTACACGATTTGTGAGTTTAATTGAAGAAATAAAAACATTTATAAACGATAGAAAAGAAAATTATGATGAGCTAGCTGACTCTGGCTGGCTGGTTGGTTTGGGATTTCTCACAGACATCATGAAAAAATTGAATTCTATAAATTTGTAGAAATAACATTGACTTTATTATATTTGTTAATTAAATGTTTTCTTTGTATTTGTGTGTTTTGTTTACTTTCTTTGCGTTTGGTAAATACATTTCTCTGTGGGTATGCAATTTGAACAAAATGCCGAATAATTTTATTATTTTGAAACATTTTTGTTTATTATTTATTAATAGCCTACATAATGACTATAAGAAAATAAATTATGGGAAAATGACAAGCTATGGAAGGAGTTTGTTAATTTAAAATAGGTGGTGCCCGCCACCCTACCGATATTTTAGGATGTGCTCTAGAGTCATAAAAGGTTGGGAACCCCTGGTCTAAAGGGTATTTCCGTGGGGAGAGTTTGTCCGTGGAGCTGGGATCAGATTTCCTGTGATTATTTAAAAAATGATCCGAAATTAAATAAAAAAAAACAAGTTTTCAACTGAAAGCAAGGAGCAACATTAAAACTTGAAACGAATAGAAGTTATTACGTATATGAAAGGGATTGCCGCCTCCCCAACACCTTGCTCTTTACGCTAAAGCTTTTTTTAAGTTTTGATGTTGCTCCTTACTTTCAGTTGAAAAAAACTTGTTTTTTTTTAATTTAATTACTGTGTAGAGATGACAGAATTTGTTTGAAGACTTTTTCGTGCCTAATGGAGCGAGTAGCTGACAATTATCAATTTTACCAAGTTTAGGAATATCATGTAATTCTGTGCTACTCCTGCTACCCTTAGTGTCTGGATTTGTTCCAATTCTGAAGCATTTTTATCAAGCGAAACTCCGTTGCCATGCCACACAGCCCGATATCTCTTATTGTCAGTGCTAAAGGAACTATTTCTTTGACAGATAAAACTAACTCTGAGAAAACATCAGATAAAACATCATGGTTTGAATCGATGATGAACGGGAATGTAACTTTTTTGCTTTGAGTTGATGAATACCTCTAAACAATTTTTCTTTTCTAAATCGAATACCTGATAATTTTGGCATCGTGATTGAAAACTGACTAAAGGGAAAAGAGGATCGAGAGATATCAGGGATTGCGGATTGAAGGACCGCCATAAATGTTACTGTTTGTGAAGAATAAAAGCACGCGTCCGTGAAAGGAAACAAAGCTTCGATGACGATTAAAAAATTTGATTAAAAAAGGTCAGGGCGGGTAGGAAAAGTTTTACGAATGGTGGATGATAGGTTGTCAAAAATTCTCTTTTTTGGAAATCCAGTTGTGGTGAAACTAAAAGCATGTCAGAGTGAAGCTCTGAACGGGGGAGAATCCGCTAGGAAAAAACGTTAAACTATGTATACAAATAGGAAAACGAGAAATATTCCCCTTTAAGTCCCAATGAAAAGAAAGCCCCTGGAAACATTTGCCCAGCCCTACCCTGGAAACTTCCTTGCGGTGACCGAGGAGTGTGTGCATATATGTTGGGCTCAGGGGATTTGATGCTGCAACGAGTTGTTACTACTAGTAATACTATGTACATTATTTTTAACCAGAAGCTTACGTTCACTTATTTATTTAATGAAGCAATTTTTTATTGGTTCGAAGGATATGGGCAAATCTATGGAATAAGAATTTAAGTATCTCAGACTAAGATAAATTTTAGGTGAAAAAACGGATCTCATATCAACTGCTTTTGAATTTACTGCATTATGTTGTTTATTTGCTTAAAACGTAATGAAATTTTGAAAGGGATTAAATATCAGTTAAATAGTTTGGTATCAAAGACTGAGTGTTAAAGAGGATTAAGAGGAAAGAGAATGAAGCAAATCCTAAACAGATGTAAAAACTGCTCCAAACAATTAAATAATTTTGTTGTAGATGCAAAAAATGTATGAAACAAGTTTTGGAAATTTACAGCGAAATAAGGATCTCATAGCATCTGGTTTTGCATATACTGCCTTATGTAGTTTATCTCATTCAAACTCTGAAAAATTTACTGGATAAGTTTTTTTATTTTGACTCCTTGTGTTTTCGTGTTTTTTTTTGGGGGGGGGGGGAGGGGTTGTTTGTTCATCTTATTTTTCCCATAACTGTACTTTTCTATTGTATTCAAACTTGGTTTATCTGAACACTGCATTAGTCGTATCTATTTTTTTTTTTTTTAGATATGACTGCTTGCGTGTTCGAAAAAAAAATGAAAAAAAGAACAACAAAAAAATAGCTTTATTTACTTATAAGCCAAGTGCTATAAAGAGATATTGTGTCCCTAGAACAAAAAAACCTCCTTCATACAAACAAATAGCTCGTTTTAGATTGATAAGATAAATAAGAAATACTAATCCAACAATACCAAAATATTAAACATCAAATGCCCGTCCGCAAGGCTCTATGGCCGGGAATGCAGGGAGACATTGTTCAAAAAAATCCGATCTCCAATCCAATCTCCAAAAGAAAAAATCCAAAAATCCAATTGTTAGAAAAATATAGCAAAAGAACAGCAACCAATGTTCATATTGGTGGACATGTTTGTTGATTTTGGAGAGTAAACTTCAAGCAATAAATTATTTAGAACGGTCGGTCATAGAAGCATACTATTCAAGAGATCAACTAATTAATTGTGATATCTTAACCTTCTTTTCAGCCATCAGAAGCAGCTCCCCTTGGGAATCTCCAAAAAGGGAGTTTAGACATAAGTGGAGCATTAGTAGAAATTCTGCCTGGGCCGGGTTCAACATCTCATGCTGGTCCTGAAGTCGTTCTCCGTCTCCATACTGCCAACCATTATTTGCCATTTGATGTTGGAGTACCCACTAAAGAAGAAGGAGAAGGTTGGCTCTTGGCGATAAAAGAAGCTGCTCAGTCTGCATCTGATAGAGTAAGACAAAATTTACATTTTGTTTAACTCTGTACTGTAAAGAATTTGTACAAAATACCTAGTCCATGTGCTCGAATAAGTCAATCTTTATTGTCAAATTCACTTCGAACAAGTAATCTGTCAGCCAATGTATATATCAATCTTTGATAATATTGTATACATCGAAAGCAAGGCCATATCCAGGGGGGCTAGGGGTTTGAACCCTCCCCCCCCAGAAATGTTTGTCCGACTCGTAAAAACGTAACGAAAATGAATATAAACAAATTTTTGATGCGTTAAAAAAAACTTGTTACTCCCCTCCCCCCCCCCCGAAAAAAATCCTGGATACGGCCCTGATCGAAAGAATATGTTCTGCATGTGATTCGAAATATATAAAATTCGTTTAGTTTAGAGCTAGCCATCAAGATTTATTAGTATAAGAATATTTGAGTAGTTTTAAAGAGGGATGGAAAACACCTCCAAAATGGAGGGGGAAGATTATCTTTGGTGAAAAGGGGAAATTAAATGTGTCGTGCGAAAGCACTGGATGGTTGGCCCCCAAACCCCTATTCCACTTCATGGCGGAAGGACCAAGAAACGGAGATCAGCACCGCCGGTAGGGACTGTAAAGTCTAATGCCGTATTCTTTACCTTTACCAAGAGTTCTATGCTGGAGATTTAAAGTTCCTATATGCACAAACACGATATTTTGCGTGATCATTAATCCGCTGGTCGTAGAATATAAGAATAAGCCTCGTTTGAATTAAATTTTCGAAATTCTGTTTCCCGTTTCCAGTAACAAAAGAGGCTGTGCCAGAGCAAGGTACCAACTTCTTCAATTTGCTGTCGCTAAACATCATTTTTGGCCTGACTATGGCCAAAATTCCATCGACCAAAACAGCCAATCGATTAAGGACTGTGTAAACTTATATACAGAGCTTCTTAGTTTCAGAAGCGATTCTGCCACACGGTGGCACCCTTGTCCCTAAATATCAAGACCGTATCCAGGGGGGGGGCGTTACCCGGTTTGACCCCCCCCCCCCGAAATTTTTGACCGAGTCGAAAATTAGTCTAAAAAATACCTGTAAAGACAAAACCTTACCAGAAAAAAATATGCTCCCACACTAGATCCTAGTGCGTTTTGTGGGTTAACGGTTCTGATCAGCTTACGCAATTAGGTAACCGTAGGTAACCCCATGTTCACCTGACCTTGCATAGTAAATTAGGGTTAATAATATGCGCTCTGATCAGCTTACGCAATTAGGTAACTCCATGTTCACCTGACCTTGCATAGTAAATTAGGGTTAATAATATGCGCTCTGATCAGCTTACGCAATTAGGTAACCCCATTTTCACCTGACCTTGCACAGTAAATTAGGATTAATGGGCGCTCGAGGTATGGAATAAGAGAGTGCAAGATTGTCAGTTCAGTTCAGTTCAATATCGGACTTGGCTAAGAGAAGAGCGATTTTCAACATGAAGAGAAAGTGTGACATTACATCGTTTTTCGCGCCCAAGCGGACCAGGGATGTTTCTGACAGTGGCATTAGCGGGACGTCTGCGGAGCATTCATCTACACCTGTGGATCTGATGGGCACTGGAGCCATCGTTGAAGCTACTGAATCACGCACACTGGAACCAACCACGACGCAACACGCACTTGCACCAACCCAGTCTTTGTCGTTGTTTGCAAATGACATCGGTCGTTTTGTCAACAAATCATCCAGTCTCGATTTAAATTCTAAACTTCGTTTGCTGAAGAGCCCTTGGACTCCAGATGTCTCCTACATTTTTCCAGTATCCGAAAAACGCAAGCTGAAGTTTCAGTTAACTTGGCTCGCTCGTTTCAGTTGGTTGTCCTACTCTCCGTCTGAGGACGCTGCTTTTTGCAGATTTTGCGTTCTATTCTCGTCAGAGACAGCTGGCAAAGGCTGCCACCAGCGCTTGGGGAATCTAGTCACCAAACCATTCAGGAACTGGAAGAATGCAATAGAGTGCTTCACAGCTCACCAACAAGCGCAGTTTCATAGAAACTGCATCGTATCGGCTGAAAACTTCATTTCTGTCTCAGAGAAAAGGCAGGACAATATCGTGCACGAACTAGAAACAGCAAGGAAAGCGCAGGTTCAAGAAAATCGCCAGAAGTTGCGACCAATGGTTGAGACGGTGATATTTCGTGGGCAGCAACAGCTTGCCCTTCGTGGTACCAACCATTCCGGCCCCATTTCGGTCTCAGATCCAGAACCTTCTCACAATGATGGCAACTTCCGAGCACTACTGTGGCTGAGGGTGAGACACGGTGACGAGGTTCTAAAGAACTACCTTCTTTCTGCGGCCGGAAATGCCACATAATTTTCTTCCATCATCCAGAATGGTATTATCTATTGTGGAAAGAGTAAACGCAAGTCCATGCTTTTCGGTGCTTGCCGATGAAACGGTGGACGTTTCGAATATCGAGCAGCTGTCTTGTTTGCGTCCGCTACACTTTCAAAGGGAACCTGTATGAGGACTTGCTTGGTTTTAACCCTGTTTCTGATTTTACTGGGCATGGTCTGGCATCATCAATCCTACAATTTCCTCTAAAGCCTTGGTCTTAATTTGAACAAGATGGCTGGTCAGGGATATGATAGTGTAGCAGCAATGAGCGGGAATCTTAGGGGTGTCCAGGCCGTTGTACGTGAAAAGTATCTGAAGGCGCTTTACTTCCATTGTAGTGCGCACAGTCTCAATGGTCATCTCTTCTGTATGCTCTATTCTGGCGTTTAAGCATTTCTTCGGTGTCTTCTCACAAGTCTGCAGTTTTTACTATACTTACCCAATCAGGAAAAAGAATTTAATAAAGAAGATCAACGAAATACTACCGGATTCGAGGAAACATACTCTAACCGGACTCTGCGACACAAGATTAGTGGAGTGCCACAATTCAGTCTTGTCTTTTCTGGAGCTGTACCGACCAATCCTGCAATCCCTGGAAGCTCTTGAAGAGAAAGGGCATGCAGAAACTTCTGTAAAAGTGGTGCAGTTGCTGGACACGATGAACCAGTCGCAATTTGTTGTGTGTCTCCATGTGGTCAAAGAGCTTTTCTGCCTTACGCTTCCATTGTGCAAGACTCTTCAGTCAGTTGACTGTGATTTGGCAGCTGCATGCAGGCACGTGGAAAATGTCCTTTCAAAAAAACTGTCCTTTCTGGCCTACTTGTGCTGTGTCTTCGCTTCAGGCATGCGACGCTACCTTTTTTACAAATGTTTTTCTTCTTCTGGCTGTTCTTGCGACGTTACCTGTTAGCACTGCTACTCCGGAAAGGAGTTTCTCAACGCTCTGAAGGCTCAAAACCTGGCTGAGAAATTCAACAGGAGAAGAACGATTGAGTGGCTTAGCCCTCCATGCAGTCCATAGGGACGTTGACATCTGCCCTGACAAGGTCATCGACATTTTTGCAGGGAATAAAAATCGTCGCCTGGTTTTTTTTTATAGATTTTCGCCCTTACTTTTAGCTAAAAAAAAAAAAAAAAAACTAAAAAATATATAGACTACTTCTAGCCTAATATTTGGCTTCTTTTTGAGCCAAAAAAAAAAAAATAGCTTGTAGTATTTAACTGTATGTAAATACTTGTCTTGTTTTTGCGTTCCTTAAAAAAAAAAAAAAAAATAAAAATAAAAAAATAAAAATGCCCCTTATATATATGAAATTTAGCCTATTGGACACGGCCTCGTTCACACGGGGCGGATTAACGGTCTCGTGCTGACGTAATGTTGCTGGTGGTTTTTATAAAAATTCCCCGGTAAAAATTGGGGTAACCTCCCCCGCTTCCCACAAACAAAAATCCTGGATACGGCCCTGCTAAATATACATACAGTTTATATTAAATGAACTTTATACTTTATATATGAAGTTTTTCATATTGAATATATAATAATAATAATTTATTTTTGCCCTCTTTACAAATATTAAAATGTACAGAGAAGTAAATGAAGAAAAAAATTAAATACACCACCAAAAATAGAACATCAAAAGAAAAATGAATCCATATAATTTCCAAACAAAACTCCAACTAGGAAATTAGAAAATGAAAACACAACTGCTAATTACCTATTTAAACACAAATACCTATTTAGCTTATATTTAACCACTGAAAAAATTCAAAGGAAAATCAAAGATACGTTCTTTTGGAATCTCTACGACAGTTCGTCCATTTTCTCCGCAATATCTAACACCCTATATCTTTTAGCGATACAAGTAACGGTATTACTTACAGTTAAACAGTATCTTACAGTTACAACGTAAGATACGTAACTGTAAATAATACCGTTAAAACGGTATTACTTACAGTTACAGTTACTTAAAATTACACAGTATCGCATAGTTGCACACCAACTGGGGGAGGTGGGAACCAGTGGGTCGTTTTTGGCTGGGAGGGGGGAGCAAGTGGTTTTGAAACCTCGAAGAAGTTCATTTTAAGGTCAAACTTCCCAATTTCGTGAAAGGGTTCCCGATCAGTAAGAACAAGAGATTTATCCTCAGACACCCCATCCTTTGGAAGAATATAAATTAACTAAGCCTGTAATGTTAATATTTAAGAGGGGGTAGCTACTCTCTTTTTGCAGAAACAGTTTTTAGTAAGATTAACATATCATATTCACATACTGACCTGCGCAAAGCCAAAGGGATGGGTTCATCACCCTGGAGTAATATTTTCTCATCCTCCTTTCCTTTGAAAATTTAAAGCATCACAGCCATAAAAATCATTTTTGGAATATAAAACCCCCCACCTCAGAAAAAAGATTCTTCGACGGGTACCATTTTAAGTGTGATTTTCATTTCAAGTATTTTCATCAAAAACTTTAAATTTAGAGTAAAGAGTGGGAAGGGGGTTGACGTAAGCTGGCAACTCGGCACGAAGAAAGTGGCTACTTTTAACAGAAAGCCAAACAGATCCAGAACGGGACCTTATTTCAATTCAAAGTCTAAATTAAGGCAATCAAAGTAGTTTTGCCATTGAAAATTAATTCATTCAATAATAATTTATATCTTACGATGAGGATCAACAAATTAGGCAAAACTAAGTGCTGTAAAAATTGAGTATTTTTTAACTTTGTTTTATAGTTTCGTATGAATTTATTCCCTGAAAGTAATCCTGATGCCATTGTTTTTTTTTTTTTATTTATTAAATTATTACATTCAAAAATAAAGAAAGCACCCATGTTTTCTTGTTTTTTTTTTAGGTAAACCTCTTCTGTGAAGTTTAAAATTCTGTAAGCTGGTGACCAAGATAACTAGTCTTCCAAATCAAAGTCTAGTGTAAAATAACAGATAAATCTAGTTTACTTATAACTCCTATGTCCAGTCCAATTCATTTTTTATTGCCTGTATCCCCTTCAGTATAATCCTGGTGCAAAAAGAAAGGTGTTAAGATTTCAGTTCAGGCGTTAATCCCAACCTGAAAAATTCCAACTAGAGTGTATTCTTTGCCTCTGAAATACCGATCGGTTATGCAAAGTTGAAAAAATTTAAACTGACATAATTTATAATACATTTGGTACTTTTATGATATACGCCCTACCTCTCAAGTTGTTCATTCATTGACGCATTATGGAACCGTTTTTTCCGTTAGTTTCTTTCATCTTAGCGTGAGATGAGACAAAGAGAAGTGACAAGATACATGGAAAATATATAATTTGGGCTATATATTTGCACATTAGGGGGGGGGGGGTAAATTATTTGCACAGTGTGAAGTTTGAAAACAATTCTTACTACAAAATATGTAGAATAAGTCTACCTAACACATTAGGCATGCAGACCGCTAAAGTTTACCCCCCCCCCCCTAATGTGCGAATATATAGCCCAAATTTGTTTCT
Source organism: Artemia sp. Qi Xiang Cuo (assembly GCF_049724085.1). Taxonomy (NCBI): domain Eukaryota; kingdom Metazoa; phylum Arthropoda; class Branchiopoda; order Anostraca; family Artemiidae; genus Artemia; species Artemia sp. Qi Xiang Cuo. The sequence goes on along the minus strand of NC_142803.1, from coordinate 27,926,009 downwards.
AAAGTATTATATTTTTATCTTACTATGGAATATTACATTAGGATTGAGCGTAAGAGAAACATATTAGAAGAGCATTAGGTGGGGCGAATATCATACAAGTACCATACGTTTTGGTTTGACATTTATTCTTTTCTTGTTGTGATACAGAGTGACATGGAGAGGAAGAAGGAGAGAACTTGGCGCGTGGCCAAGGAATTATCTGATCTCATCGTATACTGCCGTTCGGTCTCATTTAATATGGAAAGGTTGAAGAAAAATGGATGGATGGTTCATGAAATGTCCTCCTTCCCAGAAACAAAAGCTATGGTTTATCTGTGCCAACAGGAGGCTAAGTTTTTTGTCTCCTATCATCAGGTAATCCTTTTTTTTTTTGCCCGAAATTATTATGCATTCAGCTGCTTAAGTTCAAAGGCAGTCTACTGCTTGCTATTATCACCATGCCATCTCAGTTTTCTTATTTAGCAATTATCCTATGTTATAGGCTAGATATAGGCTATGTTATAGGCTAGGCTAGTAGACGAAGATCTATCTTTAAAAAGTTGTCTCCGCAAAACGTCAGCTTGCGTTAGAGGAACGTCTGCTAAACGTTTGAGATATATCCTTATTTGGCCTTTTCTGACGAAAATTTTTCCTATGTCTACCGAACGTCTAAATCTCAACTCTGAAATCCAAACGTTTTGTGTGTCACAAACGCTAATGCAACAAGATCATATGTAATTTTAAAGAGCAGATGAAAGTCAATTTTCTTAAAATAAAGTATTTTCTGTGCCATTTCAATTTATATTTATTCGTTCAGTTCTAAAAGGGAGTTAGCCTTGTATTATTTTTGGAAATTTGTTTTTCGTAAAATTTTTGAGGTCGCGCTAATAATGTTCCATTAACTATACGCCCTCTTTAAATAAGAGTTCAGCAAATGCTCCAATGAAACAAGGGATCCAATGAAAATTATTCGATGCCAGGGAGAGTGAACGCTATTTTCCTACTCTAAGTGAAGGCACGTTTCACTCGTGATCGGGTTGGCAAACAGTCTTGATGTGTTTGTTTTTCTTTTTAGGAGATTTTTACTTTAAGAATGTACATTTGCAAAAAAAAATATTGGTTTTGCATTTCGACTTTAACAAAATGTGTGGCCCACAGATGGATCTTAGTGAGGAATTTTTTTTCCTAACCTCACTGGGAAAAATAATTTTCTTCTAAACTATTTCTATACGTTTTCTTCTATAATAATTTCTATAGGTTACAAGCGTATGTAACGTATAACAGTATTATTGTACTTATTTGTACTTGCGGTAAGACCAGGCGTTCTTCCGCCTCACCTGGCATGTAAAATACAGAATTTGCGTGGGAATTTGTTTAACCGTAAGGCTCACGGCTCACGGCTAAAAGTGTCTAAAAGTGCAATCACTTGTCTATTTTTTCAAGAAAGGGATTCGATTTTTGTACTAAAGATATATTTCTGAATTAATTTTCTTGTCTGAGAAGAGTCAAGTTTTCAGAAATTATTTTTTCTTTCGGATATCTGATATATGTAATACTAACCACTTTAGTTAGGGGTTCTTATCAAGGTCTTCCGGGTCCAAGAGGGCTGTGTTTGATGTGCAAAATTATTAGTTCTACCAGCGTCCAATATCTTCATAAAAAATGCTAGAATAAATAAGAACTATAAAGGTTTAATTATTTGCGTATTTTTTCAAGAGAAGGATTCGAATTTTTGTAAAAAAATGTTCTATTTCTTAATTGATCTCTTACTTTTTTTTTGCAGGACAGATGTTTGAATTTTCAGAAATTATTTTTATTTTTTAAATATCTGACATTTATGATCCTAACCACATTAGCTAGGGATTCTTACTAAGCTCTCACGAGTCCAATAGGGCCGCGCTGTATATTTGAAATTATTAGTTGTTATTTATTAAAAAATACTAGAATAACCAAGAACTATAAAAGTTTAATTATTTGTGTATTTTTTCAAGAGAAGGATTCGAATTTTTGTAACAAAAAGCCCTATTTCGTAATTGATTCCAAACTTTTTTTGGTACGAGAGAAGTTTAAATTTTCAGTTTTTTATTTGAAATATGTGGTACTAACCATTTAAATTAGGGTCTTTTACCAAGGTGTCATGATTCCAATAGAGCCGCGTCGCATATTTGAAATTACTAGTTCTACCAAGATCTTATATCGTCATAAAAAGTACTAGAATAACCTGGAACTATAAACGTTTAATTATTTAGGTATTTTTTCAAGTGAAGGATTCAAATTTTTGTACAAAAAGCCCTATTTCTTAATAGGTTTCTTGCTTTTTTTGTTTGAGAGAAGTTCAAATTTCCAGAAATCATTTTTTCTTCCAAATATCTGACGTGTGTAATAATAACCACTTAAATTAGGGGTTCTTAACAAGGTCTAATGAATCCAATAGGGCCATGTTTGGCGTTGGAAATTATTACTTCTACCAGCGTCAGTCTTCATAAAAAATACTGGAATAACCAGATTTACTGTAATGGTTTTATTATTTGGGTATTTTTTCAAGGGGCATATTCAATTTTTCATGTACTAAAAGCCCTATCGATTGATTCCGTTTTGTTTTTTTTTTTTTTTTTTTTTTTTTTTTTTTTTTTTGTACGACAGAAGTTCAAATTTTCAGAAAGAATTTTCTTTCAAATATCTAACATATGTGATATTAACTATTTAAATCAGGGGTTCCTACCAATGTCTCATGAGTCTAATAGGGGCTTGTTGATATTTGAAGTTATTAGTTCTACCAGTGTCTTGTATCCTTATAAAAAAAAATTACTAGAACAATCAAGAACTATTTGAGATTTTGTAAAATGCTCAAGTTTAGTTTTGCTTTCTAGATTTATCAAACAGTTCGGGGTAACGAACTGTAAGTAAGGAGCGACCCAGCTCAATGGTACCCGAAACTCTAGAAAACGTGTTTTTGATACCAATAGATACATCAAAAGAATCATACTTTAATGCTGATATCAAATATATAACTTTTATCGAGTTTAGTGCTACCCATCAAAAGTTGCATGCCTGAGACAATTTGCCTGATTTTCAGAAAAAGGGGGAAAGACCCCCTAAAAGTTATAGAGCCTTAATGAAAATCAAACTATTAGATCCATCTTATCAGAGAACTCCACTGTAGAGGTTTCAAGCTCCTATCTACAAAAATGTGGAATTTTACATTTTTTGCCAAAAGATCACGGATGCGTGGTTATTTGTTTGTTTGTTTTTTTTTTTTTTACCCAGGGGTGATCTTATCGACCCAGTAGTCCTAGAATATCGTGGGAGGGCTCATTGGAACGGAAATTAAAAGTTCTAGTGCCCTTTTTAAGTGACAAAAAAAAATGCAGGGCAACTAGGCCCCCTCCCACGCTAATTTTTTTCCCACAGTCACCCGATCAAAATTTTGAGATAGCCATTTTGTTCAGCATGGTCGAAAATATGATAAATATGTCTTTTAGGATGACTTAATCCCCCGAAGTTCCCAGAGAGAGGGATAAAAGTTATGAACTTTACCCAATGTTAACATATAGTATTGGTTATTGGGAAGTATACAGAAGTTTTCAGGAGGTTTTTTTTCTGGTTGTGGGAGGGAAGGGTGAGTCTGTGGTAATGTTGGAGGATCTGTTCATGAAGGAATTTTTCATGGGGGAAGGGAAATTGCCATGAAGGGGGCGCCGGACTTGCCAGCATTATTTATTGGTTATTGGGAAGTATACAACCATTTTCAGGAAGGATTTTTTCTGGAGGGGGGGCTAGAGGAGGGGGTTACTCTGGAGAATATTTTCGTGGAGGATGTTTCCTTGGGGTAAGGTACATTTCTATGAAGGGGGCGCCGGATTTCCAAGCATTATTTAAAAAACGATCAGAAATTAAATAAAAAACAAGTTTTTTCAACTGAAATGTAAGAAGGAATATTAGAACTTAAAACGAACAGAAATTATAACGTATTTGAGGGGGTTCTCCCCCAAGTCAATACCTCGTTCTTTACGCTACGGTTTTTTTTTAGTGCTTTCAAAAGAGCTATCTATTCTAATTAAACGGCCTTTGTGATTCAGGGGTTTGTGAATCAAAATTTTTTTTAACTTTTAACGTAAAGAGCGTGGTATTGACTAAGGGGAGAACCCCCTCATATACGTAATAACGTATACGTAATAAAAAAAAAATTAAAAAAACAAGCGATACGGCTCAATAGAAATCGAAACTTTTAAAAACCGAATTTTGATGTTAATAAATGTATCAAAAGAATGTGTTTATAATGCTGATTCTAAATATATAAATTTTATTAAGTATAGTATTACTCATCCAAGGCTACAAGCCTGAGAATATTTACTCGATTTTTTAAAGAGGGGCCCCTACAAGTGAAAGAATTTTAATGAAAATCCCACCGTCAGATTCAGCGTATCAGAAAACCCTATTACATAGGTTTCAAGCTCATATCTGCAAAAATCTGCAACTTTGTATTTTTTTGCCAGAAGAAAAATATACGAATATAGAAGTTAGTTACGTAAGTTAATTTGTAAAGACATCCATTTAGCAAAAGAAAAGTAAAATTTTTATGCAAATAAAAGCTGCATTAACTAAAAAACGATCAGAATTAAATAAAAAAAAAACAAGTTTTTTAAACTGAAAGTAAGGAGCGACATTAAAACTTAAAACGAACAGAAATTATTCCGTATATGAAAGGGGCTGTGCCCTCCTCAACGTCTCGCTCTTTACGCTAAAGTTTGACTCTGTCTCACAACTTTATTTTTTAAAACAATAAAAAACTTTAGCGTAAAGAGCGAGGCGTTGAGGAGGGGACAGCCCCTTTCATATACGGAATAATTTCTGTTCGTTTTAAGTTTTAATGTCGCTCCTTACTTTCAGTTTAAAAAACTTGTTTTTTTATTTAATTTTTCACAAATATCGATCTCATTACAGTTTCATATGCATATTATAATACAATTAACTAAAATAATTTTGATTATTTTGATTATTTAAATAATTATAATTTCGGATTTATTTCACTGATAGCTGGTACATAAAATAATTTGTCATTAATTTTAATTGTATTTGTTATTTAAATCTGTAAATACTTTCTTATTATAGAATTTGTACTATGCACTAGCCAGTCACTTGTATCAAAATTATTTCAAGGCCAGTTTTGTCTCAAATTAGACAATTCCTGCTAATACATCTTACGCATAAGGGAAAAAAAATATTGTGATTGCTTTTACTATAAATATAAAAAAAACACACGGGAGCTTAACTAATAAATATTTTTCTCAGTTGCTACAGCATTTATAAGTTTGTTGAAAGCCAATTATTTCTAATAAACATCATATTTCTAATTAAACGTCATATTTGAGGATTCATATACTGATTGCCTCCTAAGATGTCTTGCTAATTCTAACTAATTTTTCGAGTTAAAGTCGATTACACAAAGTCGTATCAAAATGACTCAAAGAAACAAATAGCTTCTTTGCCTTTGAATTTATAGCATTTATAATATTAATATTATATTATTATAAAATTAATATTATATTATTATGTTATATTATTATATTAATTGTATTATTATTATTATGTTATTATTAATATTATATTATAATAGCATTTATAAGTTTGTTGAAAACAAATTATTTCTAATAAACGTCATATTTCTAATTAAAAGTCATATTTGAGGATTCATATACTGATTGCCTCCTAAGATGTCTTGTTAATTCTAACTAATTTTTCAGAGTTAAAGTCGGTTACACAAAGTCGTATCAAAATGACTCAAAGAAACAAATAGCTTCTTTGCCTTTGAATTTATAGCATTTATAATATTACATTAATATTATATTATTATTTTATATTATTATGTTATATTATTATATTAACTATATTTTTATTATTATTATATTATAATAGCATTTATAAGTTTGTTGAAAACCAATTATTTCTAATAAACACCATATTTCTAATTAAAGGTCATATTTAAGAATTCATATACTGATTGTTTCCTAAGATGTCTTGCTAATTCTAACTAATTTTTCAGAGTTAAAGTCAATTACACAAACTCGTATCAAAATGACTCAAAGAAACAAATAGCTTCTTTGCCTTTGAATTTATAGCATTTATAATATTACATTAATATTATATTGTTATAAAATTAATATTATATTATTATTTTGTATTATTATGTTATATTATTATATTAACTATATTATTATATTATTATTATTATATATATTATTATTAATATTATATTATAATAGCATTTATAAGTTTGTTGAAAACCAATTATTTCTAATAAACATCATATTTCTAATTAAAAGTCATATTTGAGGATTCATATACTGATTGCCTCCTAAGATGTCTTGCTAATTCTAGCTAATTTTTCAGAGTTAAAGTCGATTACACAAAGTCGTATCAAAATGACTCAAAGAAACAAATAACTTCTTTGCCTTTGAATTTATAGCATTTATATTATTACATTAATATTATATTATTACAAAATTAATATTATATTATTAATTTATATTATTATGTTATATTATTATATTGATTATATTATTATATTATTATTATTATTAATATTATATTATAATAGCGTTTATTAGTTTGTTGAAAACCAATTATTTCTAATAAACATCATATTTCTAATTAAACGTCATATTTGAGGAATCATATACTGATTGCCTCCTAAGATGCCTTGCTAATTCTATCTAATTTTTCAGAGTTAAAGTCGGTTACACAAAGTCGGATCATAATGACTCAAAGAAACAAATAGCTTCTTTGCCTTTGAATTTATAGCATTTATAATATTACATTAATTTTATATTGTTATATAATTAATATTATATTATTACTTTATATTATTATGTTTTATTATTATATTGATTATATTATTATATTATTATTATTATTATATTATTATTAATTATTATATTATAATAGCATTTATAAGTTTGTTTAAAACCAATTATTTCTAATAAACATCGTATTTCTAATTATACGTCATATTTGAAGATTCTTATACTGATTGCTTCCTAAGATGTCTTGCTAATTCTAACTAATTTTTCGAGTTAAAGTCGATGACACAAAGTCGTATCAAAATGACTCAAAGAAACAAATAGCTTCTTTGCCTTTGAATTTATAGCATTTATGATATTACATTAATTTTATATTATTATAAAATTAATATTATATTATTATTTTATATTATTATGTTATATTATATTAACTATATTATTATATTATTATTATTATTATTATATTATTATTAATATTATATTATAATAGCATTTATAAGTTTGTTGAAAACAAATTATTTCTAATAAACATCATATTTCTAATTAAACGTCATATTTGAGGATTCATATACTGATTGCCTCCTAAGATGCCTTGCTAATTCTAACTAATTTTTCAGAGTTAAAGTCGATTACACAAAGTCGGATCAAAATGACTCAAAGAAACAAAAAGCTTCTTTGCCTTTGAATTTATAGCATTTATAATATTACATTAATATTATATTATTATAAAATTAATATTATATTATTATTTTATATTATTATGTTATATTATTATATTAATTAATATTATATTATAATAGCGTTTATAAGTTAGTTGAAAACCATTTATTTCTAATAAACATCGTATTTCTAATTAAACGTCATATTTGAGAATTCATATACTGATTGCTTCCTAAGATGTCGTGCTAATTCTAACTAATTATTCGACTCAAAGTCGATTACACAAAGTCGTATCAAAATGACTCAAAGAAACAAATAGCTTCTTTGCCTTTGAATTTATAGCATTTATAATATTACATTAATATTATATTCTTACAAAATTAATATTATATTATTATTTTATATTTTTATGCTATATTATTATATTAATTATATTAATTAATATTATATTATAATAGCATTTATAAGTTTGTTGAAAACCAATTATTTCTAATAAACATCATATTTCTAATTAAACGTCATATTTGAGGATTCATATACTGATTGCCTCCTAAGATGTCTTGCTAATTCTAACTAACTTTTCGAGTTGAAGTAAAAATTCAAAATTGATTCCACAAAGTCACACCAAAATAGCTCAAAGGAAAGTTGCTTTTTTTGCTTTTGAATTGCTTGAATGTCATGTGTTTCAACTCGGTACAATAATAGTTTAACTGTTGTTGTTTCTAGGATGATGGGGCTTAGAAATTCACTAAAACCTTGAAGCCTGCTTCATTTAATCTGAACTACTGTCCAAGTTAAAAAAAAAATCAGTTGCCAAATAATAAATATCTAAGGACAATTTCCTATCTTTATTATAGGCTATTGGAGCTTTTTGTGGATAGGATAACAGAAAGTATTTCACTACAGTCAATAGTTTGGGACAGAACAATTAGAAAAGGCTCGTTAATAAGGACTTCTTGGGGTTTCAACATTAGCTAACCTAAATTCACGAAAAATGATTTGCAATGGTACGGTGAGAAAAAACACTAGATTCTAGTGATTTTTGGTTGATTTAGTGTTATTTTTTCAATAATCTAGTGATTTATGTACTGATCTAGTGATTGCTTTTTTTTAGGCAATATAAATAATCACTAGAAATAGTAATAACTCGCTAGGGGTGGCAACCCTGCTAAGCATGTATAGCGTTCGGAAAGGACATACGGTAGAGATTTTACATTTTATTCTTTGGTCTGTTTGATTTGTTCTTTCTTTTCGCTTATTACCTGATTTTAATTGGCTCTATTTTTGCGTCCCGTTAGATGTTATATTTGAAATAAACAATGATTTTAATGGTGTGACAATGTAAGCATTATTTCGTATAAAAAAATTATTTGCCGATCTGAAAATGCAATTTAAATCACTCAAGCGGTTAGATTTAAATCAGCCTGCTTATGTAGAGGGGGGTGGGGGCTCACCTTGGTCTTGGGGCAGTTAAATTTTGTGTAATTAGTATTTACAACTGTCCGAAAGAAAAAGTAATTAAAGTTCTCATCCATGAATTGAATTCTGAATTATGCCACTGAACATTTTTAATTTTTTTATTACCAGCAACTGGACCTTTTTGTAGATTAGGATCACAGTTTATATAATTAGCAGTATGATCATTCTCTATCTCACCCATTATAAAAACCCAGACCGGGGTGCGAGTGCTCCGGAGAACGTTTTGGCAGATATAAACATAGGCGGTATCAGATCTTTTCACGGGTAGACAAGTCAGATTTCTCTTGGACGCGAAACTTGGCTTCAACGTTGGAAAACTAATTTTGAAGAAACTAATTTTAAATTAATTTATTGCAATACATACATGAAAACCGGTAGTTAGTAGTGTAATGTTATTATTAGATGTTTTTAAGAATATAAAAATAGGTTTCGAAGTCTCAAGTTGGTTTCAAAGGCATTTTGAGAAATTTTCTGCCAAAATACGTGTTCCAGGGTAATTGGACCACTGATGGCAGATCAAATGAGAGGAGCTGTTTGTACGCGCCGATATAAATATAAATATATGTATATATATATATATATATATATATATATATATATATATATATATATATATATATATATATATATATATATATATATATATATATATATATATATATATATATATCATATATATATATATATACTACGAAAACTTTACTAAAAATAAAGTTTTTTTTAAAGAAAAGTAAAGGCCATATTAAACTTAAGATCAGTAGAAATAGAAGCCTACAATAACTCAAACTCAAAACGACCAGAAATTATGATTAAAGAATAAAAAAGGAAAGGAGAATAATTGGTATGGCGGTAACACTGCATATAAATTTATATAAATGTATATATAGTGGGCTGTAATAGTGCAAAAGGTAAGTATAACATTGGTTTAAGAATGGAAAGAAAGACAAGGAATAAATTTACGACGATAATCAAGTAAAAAATAAGTTTTATTTGAACAATGCCATAAAGCGATGACATTTGATTATGATCTGAGATTATTATCTGAGAAAATAAATATCACGACGTGAAAAAAAGATAAACTATCCAGTTGTGGATCCAGAGGGGGGGGGGGGCGAGGGGTAACCCCCTAAAGAAGTCTAACATTTCTCATTTTATTAAATTAATGCAAGTTTTCGTTAAATAAGCTTGCTCCTAACGCAATTCTATCGGATCAACCTATTTTGCGCCCCCCCCCCCAAAAAAAGTCGTGGGTCCACACCCGAAACCATCACATCTATTCCACCAGTTTTTAGAAGAAGAAAAAATTCCTTATTTTCACAAATTTGATCAACCCCCCCCCCTCCCGCCCCTTTTTTATAAAATCCTACATAGGCCGATCAGTTGAGTCCACGTAAATAATAGATTAAGTCATAATTTGTATATAAATTAATTCATACCTGTGAGATGGGACACTTGCAAACCACTTGGCTGGCTCACCAAGTTTTTTTCTGCTTTCGCAATTACGAATAATGCACTTGGTAACCATTTCTCAGTGATTGACGATAACAGACTAATCCGCTAAGGCAGAAATAAGTGGGAGGAGCTTTTTGTTCGCACCGAGACCGAAGACCAGAAATGATCTACGATAAGCTTACTGTCTATAAACTGTGATTAGGATGTATAATGTACTAAAGCAGACAAAATTTCCAAAATAAATAATTTTATAGAAGTGTAATTCTTAAAAATTTTTAACTTGTTGTAATATTCATATGTAGTCCGCCCATAGTAGCAGAAAACTTGTGTTTTTTTTGCTTTTTTGTTGTTGCCATAAGTTTTATGATCTTGTGAATATTTTGAAGGATAGCTTTACTTTTGCCACCTACTAACTTCGTATTTTAAACGAAATAGATACTGCTAGAGTAGATTAAATAAATTGGAATCTGTCCACACTGAAAAAACATTTCTGAGTTCTAAGGATGAAAATTGAATATTTTGGTTATGATAACACTTGCTCCAAATAAAGACAAGTCTATCTTCTTCGAAAAATATTTTGTGAATTATAAGAATAAAAATTAAACATTTCACTAATGAAATGTTGTAAGTGTAAGCTGTAAGATATAATCAACTTTATTAAATAAAGTTGTCAAATAAAGGTAAGGTTTCACATATGCAAGAAACAGCAAATTTTGAATTTCTAATAATGCCTTCTCTCATCAGGTGATGTTGAGTCGAGTTTACCCTAAAGGCCAACGGATTGACTCGTCTAATTACAACCCAATTCCAGCTTGGAATGTTGGCTGTCAGATGGTTGCTTTGAACTACCAAACACCAGGTATGATCATGTTTAAAGGACGGAAATAGTATTCATTCGATTCACGTTGCCTGAGCCACGTCAAGTGTTGTGGCAACCTTTGGTCGGGCTCTCCAACGTAATTTTTTGGGAGTAATTTTTTCGTTACCAATTAAAGGCTTTAGCTTTCATTCCCTTGAAACTTCAGAAGTGGTATTTTTAAAGAAAAAAAGTTCCTTAATGGTGGCATAGGATTACTCTGTTTCTGCTTAAAACTGACTTTATTTTTATTTTTTAAATATGTTGATAAATTTATAATCAATATTGTTAATTTTGAAATCCGACATGTATACAAATTAATGCTGGTTACTTTGCCCCAAACTTAAGCCAACCCTTGTTATTGTTTCTTGAAATATAGCATGTACATTTTAAGCCAATAACACCTATTATTTCTATCGATGACTTTGATAGTGGGAACTACTTGGTTCTTTCTCCAATCCCAATATTACAGCTGGATACCGTTGCTTAGCCCTTGCTTACCGCTGCTTACCATACCGTTGCTTACCATTACGATATAAGCTATATCATATCATACCGTTGCGTTATTATTTATAATCCCTTCGTAACCACTTGCATAAAGGAAAATCTCCCTACCGTCAAATTTTTCGAAAACGGATAAAAGATAGACCAATAAGCACAAGTATATAACCTCTGGTCCCTGTAAACAAACGCACCTTGGATTTTTGATAATAATTAATTCTTCGTTTTATGATGAACCTACCTGAAAACCTTTAGAAATATATACAATTCTGCTTTAGATAGCTGAGGTGTCGTAAATGGTGTAACGCCAATGTGGTTATTATTAGCCTTTTTTTTAATAATAAACTTAAATGCATACTTGAAGTATGAAGTATAAACATGAGGCACAATTTCACAGGTCTAATCGCATAACATATGACTTGTGCACTTTGCTAAATATTCAGACCTTGATCTTAAGTTATATGACCGGCATGCGTCCGTAATTCCTATTTATTCACTAATCTGAAAGCGATCGTATGATATTCTAGTGCGTGGATCAACTCTCAAATATATATCACCAAACAAAATCTGGCGTATAGTATAAGTATCTAACACAAATCCGTATCCAGGGGGGGGGTTGACTCCCCCCCCCGCCGAAACATTTGTCCGACTTTTAAAACGTAAAAAAATGAATATAAACAAAATTTTGGTGCAAAATCTCCAAACTTGGCTACCCAAGGACTCGTCCCTTCTTTCTTATAAAATAAACTCCCAGAAAACTTCCTGGGCCAGTCATTCTGCACCATCTACTTTCTGGACTTTCACCATCTACTTTTGTAGATGCGTTCCATCTTCTGACGTCTGCTTTCTAGCATCCCCACAAGCTAGGGACGAAAAATTCTAATCTCCAGCATTTCGCTTATATTCTTTGGTAAATTTATATTCTAAAATCCATATCAAGATTATATTCACTGTAGTTTAGTGATTTGTTGGTTGATTTAGTGATTTTTTCAATAATCTAGTGATTTTTGTGCTGATTTACTGTTTTTTATTTAGGCAATATAAGAAATCACTAGAAATAGTGATATATCACTAGGGGTGGCAACCATGTGACTGAGTCTATCGATACTGAATCTGAGCGGTTTCCTGATTGCCATTGCTTTTGGTTCTCTAAATGCAACAAACTAGCAAAAAACTAGGTGTCTAACCAGTTTTTTGCTAATTTTTTGCTAGTGTTGCTAAAGAGTCCGTTTTGACTCTTTAGAAGGGCACTAAAACTTTCAGGAATGAGTCTCCTCCGAGGCTTCATACGAAGTGACCTGGTGAAAAATATAAAATATCAAAATTGGATAGACACCAAGTTTATTTTAAGAGATATTTTTTAACATTCTAAGGGATGGGCAAATTTAGGACACATTTCTTCCTTCCTCATCTTTAGTTGTCATCAGACCGGAATCTTAATTTATATGACGGACATGCGTCCGTAATTCCTATTTATTCACTAACCTGAAAGCGATCGTATGATATTCTAGTGCGTGGATCATACCCGAAGCGAGTATTTCTCTATTGCAAAATCAGAGTCGAGAAGAGAGTATTCGTTATTTTCTTTTATATATATTTATATCTTTTATATTTTATGTATATTTATATATCTTATTTTCAAACCACTAATAACAAAATTAAAATAGGAGGGTAAAACACAAAGAAAAAGAAAGACAGAAAAGAAAAGAAAGAAAATTACTAACTATGAAAAACGTATGCTTTCAAGACAATGGAATGGAGGAACTTTATTTTTTCTAATATCTCAATGCTTACTAGTTAGCAGGGCAACTTTACTAAATACATCATTCATCCCAAATTTTGACAGAATCTTCCTATTACGGTACCATGGTGAGAGAGAAAAAAAAATTTCCTATACTAGAAATACCAAATACGCAAAGAAGAAATGTCACAGCTTTGACTATTTTAATTTAAAAAAAATTAATTAAGTTTTGGCTAGTTTTTGCTTGTTGACTATATAAATCTCTTTCCTGTTTGACTTAAAAAATGGCAAAATTTGTCAAAATATTTATGCCAAACAATTATCTTTTGGAAATTTTTCAATTTCCTTAGAACAAACAAATGTAATTTTTCTCCCTTTTTTGTCCGCATGAAATAACTTTTTTTTGTGTGGCAAGAAGCCCCACAATTAATAATTATTAATTATAATAAGTGTATAATAATGATTAAGAAGTATTAAGTAATAATAAATGTAAATGTAATTTATAAATTACATTTACATTTCCTATTATATTTTCAACGTTTAATCGTTTTTCAGATAAACCAATGCAGTTGAATCAAGCTCGTTTTCAGGCCAATGGTAATTGTGGCTACGTCTTACGTCCTGAATTCTTTTTTTCCAAAGATTATGATCCAAACGATCAGACGACCTGGAATGGCGTTGAACCCATATCGCTAAAGCTTAGAGTGAGTGCATTTCATTGCCATCCCTTCATTCATACTTTACACAAGAGGTATATTATATTAAGAGGTAAAAGTATAGTGGTTTACCTTCGACACTCAAGGAAGTTTTGCTGTAGGATAGTTCTCAGAGATCTTTCAGGAAAGTTTTTTTCAATTTGGACCTAGAAGGGATTTTTTGATGCCATAGACCCACTCGATAGGAAAATTTATATAATGTCTAATATCGTATCTCACATTACCTGTTTATGCCTGTTTTCGTAATCTATTATCTGTTTTTGTTATTAATCACAGAAGTAAGGCCAGTCGTAAAACTCAGTTTGGAGAAGGAAGGGAGCTGAAATATTACGCTCACAAGCTCTAGTTCTTCAGCTGTTGCGTTGATCAGCGTTGCGCTGTTATATTTCTCCAGGGCATAACTTAAAACCCTTGCCCTGAGAGTTGTGGGGGAGTGTCCTCCTTAAAAATATATTTCTATTTGGAAATCAACTACGCTGAACTCACAATTTTGATTAGATGTGTTTGGGGGAATGATGAGCGTGGGGGGCTAGTTGCCCTCCAATCACTTTCGACTATTAAAAAGGGCACTAGCCACTCAAGTTTCCAATCGATTGAGCCCTTTTTGAAGTTTCTGCGACGACTCCTTCGATACGAAGTGCCAAACGAATAGAAATTAAAATAAATAACCGAGTCAAAGTCAAAACGAGCAGAAATTAACGTAAGTTGGGCTTAAAACCCCTATGCCTTCCCAAGGCCAGAACAAAATTTGCACTTCACTCTAAAAAATACAAATGAATTTGCATTGTCAGTTTGATATACATATACTGATATTTAGTAATCAAAATGTTAATATTATTTGATTTATTAAAGTTAGAAAAGTAAAAACATTTATATTTTTTCTGTAAAGTGCAAATTTTGTTATGGCCTTGGGAAGGCATAGGGGTTTTGAGCCCAACTTATGTTAATTTCTGCTCGTTTTGACTTTGACTCGGTTATTTATTTTAATTTCTATTCGTTTTGGGTTTCATTTATTTATCGATGCTGATTTGTGGTAATTTCGCGCTTGGTAAATTATTTGATTTTATTTTTGCTCATTTTTTGGTTAATGGAGTTCTTTACTTTTCTTCGAAAAACTTATTTTTTGGAAAAAGGTTTTTTTAATTAATCTGTTTGAAAGACCGTCATACAAAAGGATAAAAAAATGGAGTATGAACAAAAGAAAAATGATTAATAGAAAAAACAGTAAACGCAAAGCAAACAGCTAAAAGCATAGCGAACACTTTAATAATATTCAGAGTCGGTACCAAGAACAAACTTCAGTAACTGAATAAATACAAACACTTGAAACCACAAAAGTACTGCTCTGAAGACCAAAGATAAATAGGGTTTTTTAACGAATTAAATAAAAAAAACAAGTTTTTTTTTTTTACTGAAAGTAAGGACCGACGTTAAAACTTAAAACGAACAGAAATTATTCCGTATATGAAGGGGGCTGTCCCCTCCTCAACGTCTCGCTCTTTACGCTAAAGTTTTTTATTGTTTAAAAAAATAAAGTTGTAGGAAAGTTAAACTTTAGCGTAAAGAGTGAGGCGTTGAGGAGGGGACAGCCCCTTTCATATACAGAATAATTTCTGTTCGTTTTAAGTTTTAACGTCGGTCCTTACTTTCAGTTAAAAAAACTAGTTTTTTTATTTAATTTTTGAACATTTTTGAATTAATACAGGTCCTGATTTTGGCTCACCGTAAATGAAAATTCAAAACCAAATTTGCATATTGATTATACTTTTATTTGGTTAAATGGCTTTCTCGAACGTTGTTTAATTTTATTTACGAACGTTTTTATTAGTAATAAATATACGTAACTTACGAATTAACTTATGTAACGAATTTCCATATTCACATATTTTTAATACGTATATTAGGGGGTTCGCTCCCTAGTCAATGCCTCGCTCTTTACGCTAAAGTTCGAATTTTTTTCCAATTCTTTAAAAATGACCCCTTAATCACAAAGGTCGTTAATTAGAATAACTAGCTCTTATGAAAGTACTAAAAAATATTTGGCTTAAAGAGCGAGGTATTGACTAGGGGGTAAACCCAATCATATACGTAATATTTTCTTCTCGTTTTAAGTTTTGATGTTGCTCCTTACTTTCAGTTGAAAAACTTGTTTTTTTTAAGATAATTTCTGATCTTTTTTTTAAATAATGCTGGGAAATCCGGCCCCCCTTCATAGCAATGTCCCTTCCCACATGAAAACTTCCTCAGTGTAAAGATCCTCCCACATAACCCCAGACCCATCCCCCCCACTACCAGAAACCCCCCCCCCCTGAAAACGTCTATATACTTCCCAATAACTATTACTATATGTTAACATTGGGTAAAATTCATAAATTTCAGCCCTCTCCCGGGGACTTCTGGGAATTAAATAATCCTAAAAGATATAGTTATCATATTTTTGACAATGCTGAACAAAATGGCTATCTTAAAATTTTGATCGGGTGACTGGGAAAAAAATGAGCGTTGGAGGGGGCCTAGGTGCCCTCCATTTTTTGGTCACTTAAAAAGGGCACAAGAACTTTTAATTTCCGTTCCAATGAGTCCTCCCACGATATTCTAGGACCACTGTGTCGATACGATCACCCCTGAAAAAAACCAAACAAACAAAAAACAAATAAACACGCATCCGCGATCTTTCTTTTGGCAAAAAATACAAAATTCCACATTTTTGAAAATAGTAGCTTGAAACCTCTACAGTAAGGTTCTCTGATACGCTGAATCTGATGGTGTGATTTGCATTAAGGTTCTATAACTTTTAGGGGGTCTTTTCCCCTTTTTTCGAAAATCAGCCAAATTTTCTCAGGCGCGTAATTTTTGACGGGGAGGACTAAACTCTGATGAAACTTATATATTTGAAATCAGCTTTAAAATCTGATTCTTTTGATGTATCTGTTGGTATCAAAATCCCGTTTTTTAGAGTTTTGGTTACTATTGACCCGGGTCGCTCCTTACTTACAGTTTGTTACCAAGAACTGTTTGATATGAAATGCAGAAACTTGCTTTATCCAAGAAAATAATAGGGTAAAAAAGCTGAATTCTCTATCGATATAGGAACGGTTGGGGCAGGGAGGGGAGGGGGATGGGAGGAGGGAATGGATAAGATATTTCTAGAAGCAGCAGGAGACTGATGGGAGTTTCGGTTTATCAGAATTCGTAGAAATTTTTCGAAAGATGATGTGTAGAAAATAAAGTAGTAGTGATTTTGAAAGAAGAAGGTGGCTGAAACATAGCTGATTCATGCGAAAGGATGCATAAGAAAGAGCGACACGACGTTCGATATTAGCTAATAAGAGTGGTTGTGTATTTTTTTTTAAGTAATTAATCAAAAAAACTTGTTCCACAAAATAAGTTTTTCAAAGAAAAGTAAAGAACTCCATTATACAAAAAATGAGCAAAAATAAAATCAAATAATCTACCAAGCGTGAAACTACCACAAATCAGCATCGATAAATAAATGAAACCCCAAAAACGAACAGAAATTACAATAAATAACCGAGTCAAACTCAAAACGAACAGAAATTAACATAAGTTGGGCTCAAAACCCCTATGTCTTCCCAAGGCCAGAACATAATTTGCACTTTACTGACAAAAAATACAAATGAATGTGCATTGTCAGTTTAATATACATTTACTAATATTTATTAATCAAAATGTTAATATTTTTTGATTTATTAAAGTTATAAAAGTAAAAAAATTTATATTTTTTTTTCAGTTCGGGAAATGGTGGGCGTGGAAGGGGTGTTAGTTGCCCTCCAATCACTTTCGACTATTAAAAAGGGCACGAGCCACTCCAATTTCCAATTGAATGTCGAAGTTTCTACGACAACTTCTTCGATACGAAGTGCCCTGCTCTAAAGGGGGAAAAAATAAATAATACATTGTGCCAACATCGTTCTTATATGCCCCCAGGGCATAACTTAAAACCCTTGCCCTGAGGGTTGTGGGGGAGTGTCCTCCTCAAAATATATTTTTTATCTGGAAATCAACTACGCTGAACAAAATGGCTATCTCAAAATTTTGATTGGATGTGTTTGGGGGAATGACGGGCGTGGGGAGGCTAGTTGCCCTCCAATCACTTTCGAATATCAAAAAGGGCACTAGCCACTCCAATTTCCAATTGAATGAGCCCTTTTTGAAGTTTCTATGACAACTCCTTCGATACGAAGTGCCCTGGTACAGAAAAAAAAAAATAATACATTGTGCCAACATCGTTCTTTACTTAGGCAGCGCGATTGCGCTGCCTATGATTGGAGAGACTAAGATGAATCATGACATCATGTGGCTTGGTCATGGTGAAACAAAGAGGAATTTCATCTAGTGGAGCTTGGTTCCCGTCGATGAATACAATTTGAGACTTTTCGTTTTTAAGTTCGAGCCCAAGCCTTGAACACTTTTAATGTAGTAATGTGTAAAGTTTGCTAGTGCGCTAGATAGCATGATGCAAATTTAAATTGTCGTCTGCACAACAGACTAGTGACAAATTAAGACCGGTTAGGATGAAGGACAAGGGAGTAGCAGATTACGCATAAGGAACTCCATTGTTGAAAAGGAAGGGGATGAAAGTGCACCTTGACACCCCAATAAAAAATATTGGGAAATGCTGGATAAGGTAGGTGGGTGCACTTAAGTGCAGTCAGCTTCAGACAATGAATGACGTACTAGTCGATTTTAAAACGAGAATACTTAAGAGCTCTAATGTATGAATGAACTAATCCCGAGTTTTGCTACTTGGAGAAGCATAGCGGCGTGAATCAATAAGTCAAAATTCTTAAGCACGTCGTGACAAGCTAAGACGAGAGTTTTCCCTTAAGTTTCAGCATCGATCGAGTGAAATTTTGGAGAAGTGGGGGCATAGCCAAGGCATGATTGGAATCTGAAATGGTATGGTGGGATATAGCTCTTCGCATTCCGATGGTCGATGACAAACAGTTTGAAAAGCTTGTAGAAAGCAGTAGTTACCTTTAATGAGCTGGAGTGTCGAGTATTGGGCGCCCTGTTTGCCTCTCTTTGGTATTGGAGTGTGATCTCCGACCTCGAACAGGAAAAGAGTGGATAACAAACTGCTTGGACAACAATCACTTACATTAAGATAGCAATGTGGTTAACCTGCAGCTCACTACTATTGCAAGCGTCAAGAGCACCAACCCCATCAACAACGGAAAACTTGTTACCTTTAGACGTAAGATTTCTCG
The DNA here is from genome assembly GCF_049724085.1 of Artemia sp. Qi Xiang Cuo. Taxonomy (NCBI): domain Eukaryota; kingdom Metazoa; phylum Arthropoda; class Branchiopoda; order Anostraca; family Artemiidae; genus Artemia; species Artemia sp. Qi Xiang Cuo. The sequence continues at coordinate 27,906,594 of NC_142803.1, read as the reverse complement.
CACCACAGAAACAACCAAAATAGCACGAAGCACAAAATCTTCTATTTTGTGCTTTGTGATTTTGTGCCTTTGATCAAAATCCTTGATCAAAGGCTTTGAATCAAAATCAAAGCCATCAAATTTTTTTTCATATTCAGATTGAAGAATGGCATTTGAAGGCGAGAAACCAGCAGAGAAAAATGGATTCCGCTCGGAATGAGTAATATCTTGAGTAGATAGCCAGGTGCCGGTAGAGGGGGTACCCCTCAAAACGTTTCTCCAAAAGTAAGTTTGTGACTGAGAAGCTTCCTGTGACGTGATCTCGGCAATTTGGTTCATAAGGACGATAATTCTTTTGAAAATTTTATTTTGGTAGAAGGCTGTTTACCGGAAACCCAGCCAGAACGAGGGGAGCCATAATTCTTACCAGGATTTGGATTCCCTCCAAGCTTCAACAAGGTTTGGATTGTTTGACCAATGTTTATTGACATCCCAACAGAAACTTTGGAGAGGTGCAGCGGCTTTGCCTGTACACTCTAGGGCATGGTAAGTCTGTGCAAGACACACAGGATGGCGCTCAATTCACTTTACCATTTCAAAATGAAATATATCAAGTTCAATAAATGAATTTCGATTTTTCTTTCCAGAATTGCAAAATTAAGTCAAAATGAATTTCTAATCTTTAGACTATGTAGTAAAAAAAAAGTACATTCATTAACAAAAACGATATGTTTTAAAATGACAAAGTGGTTGTGCGCATCAAAAGCCTGTTATTTTCTTTACATTGGCTTGTGGGCGTGTCATAAGCAGTGGAGTGAATCATGAATTTTTGCAAGAAAAAATCCATAACAGGTCTATAAACTTCACATAGAACATTTTTTTGGCCCCGGGTAAACTGGGCCCATGAATGACTAGGCTCGGACAAGGAACTGACTTAAAGGAAAGAAAAAAAAAGAGATATAGATATTAGAAGGTGGTTTGACAGTTGGAGGTCAATAACCACGTGGACATGTAACATTTAAATAAATGTAGAAGAAATGGCGTAGTCAGTGTTTGACACTTAATTTGAATGGTGTATATAAGTATGATCGAGGTCTCTCCATAGGATCCTATGCCAATCATTGAAAATACTGGGACAAACAGATGCACTGGATCGGAATTTGGAAATATTAGAAGATTCGAAAATAAGTCTATATTGCCAGACATGTTCATGGCGCTCGTGGGTGCTTCATAGGGCTCGGGGAGATTTTGCTGAAATGTTTTCAATGGGAATTATCTAAAGATAATCTTAGGTATTCCTTTGAGTAGCCAGAAAACTCTACGAAAAATAGTGTTCGTTCCCAGCAAAGTAAAGGGCAGAGTAAAGAAAAGTAAATAGCAATAATCTGTCAATTAAGAACTTCACAAAACAGAAATTAAATAATCTTTTTACGGTCATTTTTGCTAACATTTCCAAATATTACACTTACGGGTTTTTGGCAAGGGGAGAAGGTGCACGAATTTTAAGTATGCACTCCAAATAGCTCAACTTTACACAATCTAAAGAAAATTATTCTCCTTTGAGATCTATTTTAAAATTTAAGTTTAGGGAGGCCACGTCCCTGTCGAATTTACCAAAACAATATCCCAGCTGATTCTCCAACGACTACAGGACGGACAAACCAATTTAACAACATGTTCTGTCTACGGTTTCAGTGCATGTATATTTATTTGAATATTTATCTTTACTTTTATTTATGTTAATTTTATTTATCTTTATTTATTTTGCTTATTTAATTTATGTATATGATATCTATATTTATTTTATAGATAATAGCTGCCCGTCACCTCCCCAAGTCTGGCCGAGGTGTTGTTAGCCCCTATGTAGAAGTTGAAATATGTGGCTGTGAACAAGACAATGATCGATATGTCACGAGAACTATATGTGAGCTTCATTTTATCTCCTTATAATTTTAGTTAGTAATCAACTAGTTTATTTGAAGAGAAAATACTTGTTTATTATCAAATAGTTCGTGGTAACGAACTAAAGTTAAGGAGCGACCCGGCTCAATAGTAACCGAAACTCAAAAACGAATACCAATAAAAGGAAAATACGAGTGCTCAAAATTTTTATACCAATAGTTATATCAAAAGGATCGGCTTATTATTCTGATTTCAAATATATAAGTTTCATTAAGTTTAGTCTTACCTATTAACAGCTGCGAGCCTGAGAAAATTTGCATGATTTTCGAAAAAGGGGAGAGACACCCTCTAAACGTCATATAATCTTAATGAAAATCCCACAATCCGATTCAGCGTATAGGAAAAACGTGCTGTAGAGGTTTCAAGTTCCTATCTGCAAAATGTGGAATTTTGTATTTTTTACCACAAGAAAGATCACGGCTGCGTGTTTATTTATTTTTTTACTATTATTATTATTTTTTTTCTCCAGGAATGATCGTATCGACCCACTGGTCCTAGAATATCATGATAGGGGTCATTTGAACGGAAGTTAAAAGTTCTAGTGCCCTTTATAAGTGACCAAAAAGACTGGAGGGTAACTAGGCCCCTTCCCCCGCCCCTTTTTTTCCCCAAAAATTTACGATCAAAATTGTGAGATAGCCATTTTGTTCATCATAGTTTAAAGGTCCAATAACTATGCCTTTGGATATAATTTGACCTCCCTCCCCCCCTCCACAGCCCCAGGGGAAAGGTCTTTAAGTTATAAAATTTGTCCATTGTTTACGCATAGTTTTCATTATTGGGGAGCATGCGTACATTTTAGGGTGGGGGCGGGAATGAATTTTCTACCGGATGTTTTTCCACAGGGAATTTCCATGGGGAGGGAATTTTCTAGGGGGTGAACTTGTCAGGGGAAATTGTACACTGGGGGAATTTGCCAGAATTCCTATACAAGATTATTTTGATATGTCTTGCTTTCTCTTTTCCGTCTCAATTTTACGCGTGGAATAGTTAAGGATAATTGTCCTTGGTAAATTTTCACCAGGATTAAATTGCCTAGAGGATATTTCCTTGGGAGGGTGTTTCTCCGTGAAGGTGGGGCCAAATCTCCTGGCATTATTTAAAAAACGATCAGAAATTAAATGAAAAAAACAAGTTTTTTTTTTAAATTAAAGTAAGGAGCAACATTAAAACTTAAAACGAACAGAAACTATTACGTATATGAATTGGATTGCCCCCTCCTCAACACCTTGCTCTTTACGGTAAAGTTTGAATTTTGTCCCAATTCTTTAAGAACGACTCCTGAAACACAAGAACAATAAGAAGCTTTTTCCTGGCTGCGAAATGTATGTGATGCGATATGAAAAGTAGCCAAGCCCTGAATATGTGCAAAAACATGATGAGTCGTGATTGGTGCAGATTTGTATTAAATTGGTGCAGATGAGCAAGTCCTGGTCCGACGCAAAAGTAATCCAATTCAAAGTGACGCGGTGCACAAACAAATCATGCCACGAATCAGTCTAGCAACGGGCTAATTCTTGACTCGGTGGAAAAAACAAGTTAAATTCAGATGGTGGAACTAATTTGCAAAATTGGATAATCACAGCATTACGGTCATCTCCATTTCAATGTGCTGTAAGACTGACACTGCTGAAATAAATGTAGCTTCCTCAGTGCTGTCTTTCTAATGCCAATTCGTGAATCCTTGATCGAATTGACAATTCATAAAATTGCTGGAACAAATTCAACAGATTGCTTTAAAATTACCAATTTACGTTTTAGAAAATTATTTAGGTGTCAATTTTATGCTCTTTTCAACAGCATGGATTAGGAAGGAATCGTGTTGAGAATCAGTATTATGGAAACAGTCAATTTTTCTTAATTGAAAAGAAAATACCGCTCAAACTTTCAGAAATTCTTTTTATTTATTTTTACATAATGTATTTGAATTTATTTGTCATGGGTTAATTTGTCATGGGTTCACCATTTGTCATTTATTGGTCATGTGATCTTTAATGTCATGTGATTTTTGTCATGTGATAATGTATTTGAATTTATTTTTCATGGGTTTATAATTCAACTTCAGCATTCAATTCAATTTCTGTTGGTTTTATATTTCATTTATCCATTCATAGTAATTCCTGTTCGTTTTTTGTTTAATTTTTTAGATGCGATTTCCTCTCGTTAAGCCGATAATGAGCATACCCTTCCATGTTTCTTGATACAAAAAAAAAACAAATTAAAAAGTAAAATAAATAGCAACAATATGTTAAGATGAAAAATTTAGAAGTATATCACCTTCCTGAATATGAGCTTTTTTTGGAAAACTGTTTTTAAATTGATATAATAAAAAAAAGAATTGATGGTGTTGCAAACCTTGCTATGCAAAAGAACTGCATGGGGAAGTCCGTTTTTTTTATTTTTAGAAAATGTTTTTTTTTTTTCAAATTCCTTATTTTGATCAGAACCTTTACTCTTTTGAAATCAAATGCCTGGTTTTTAAGCCGATAATGAGCATACCCTTCCATGTTTCTTGATACAAAAAGAAAAAAAAAATTAAAAAATAAAATAAATAGCAACAATATTTTAGGATGAAAAAATTAGAAGTATATCACCTTCCTGAATATGAGCTTTTTTTTGGAAAACTGTTTTTAAATTGATATAATAAAAAAAAGAATTGATGGTGTTGCAAACCTTGCTATGCAAAAGAACTGCATGGGGAAGTCCGTTTTTTTTTATTTTTAGAAAATGTTTTTTTTTTAAAATTCCTTATTTTGATCAGAACCTTTACTCTTTTGAAATCAAATGCCTGGTTTTTAAGCCGATAATGAGCATACCCTTCCTTGTTTCTTGATACAAAAAGAATAAAAAAATTAAAAAATAAAATAAATAGCAACAATATGTTAGGATGAAAAAATTAGAAGTATATCACCTTCCTGAATATGAGCTTTTTTTTGGAAAACTGTTTTTAAATTGATATCCGCTTAATCGTAACCCGATACTGTTTGTAGTTTGAAAGCATACGAATTGCTTCTTTGATGTTTTCATATAATATAGTTCAACTTGGGGACTTTAAGAATGGCAATACTCTTCGGAAGAAAATTTTTCACCTTCTTGATCAGAACCTTTTGATCAGAACCTTTTCCATGTTTCTTGATACAAAAAAAAAAATAAAATAAAATAAATAGCAACAATATTTTAGGATGAAAAAATTAGAAGTATATCACCTTCCTGAATATGAGCTTTTTTTTGGAAAACTGTTTTTAAATTGATATAATAAAAAAAAGAATTGATGGTGTTGCAAACCTTGCTATGCAAAAGAACTGAATGGGGAAGTCCGTTTTTTTTATTTTTAGAAAATGTTTTTTTTTTCAAATTCCTTATTTTGATCAGAACCTTTACTCTTTTTAAATAAAATGCCTGGTTTGTAAGCCGATAATGAGCATACCCTTCCATGTTTCTTGATACAAAAAAAAAAAAAAATTAAAAAATAAAATAAATAGCAACAATATGTTAGGATGAAAAAATTAGAAGTATATCACCTTCCTGAATATGAGCTTTTTTTTGGAAAACTGTTTTTAAATTGATATCCGCTTAATCGTAACCCGATACTGTTTGTAGTTTGAAAGCATACGAATTGCTTCTTTGATGTTTTCATATAATATAGTTCAACTTGGGAACTTTAAGAATGGGAATACTCTTCGGAAGAAAATTTTTCACCTTCTTGATCAGAACCTTTTGATCAGAACCTTTTCCATGTTTCTTGATACAAAAAAAAAAAAAAATTAAATAAATAGCAACAATATTTTAGGATGAAAAAATTAGAAGTATATCACCTTCCTGAATATGAGCTTTTTTTTGGAAAACTGTTTTTAAATTGATATAATAAAAAAAGAATTGATGGTGTTGCAAACCTTGCTATGCAAAAGAACTGCATGGGGAAGTCCGTTTTTTTTATTTTTAGAAAATGTTTTTTTTTTCAAATTCCTTATTTTGATCAGAACCTTTACTCTTTTGAAATCAAATGCCTGGTTTGTAAGCCGATAATGAGCATACCCTTCCATGTTTCTTGATACAAAAAAAAAATAAATTAAAAAATAAAATAAATAGCAACAATATGTTAGGATGAAAAAATTAGAAGTATATCACCTTCCTGAATATGAGCTTTTTTTTGGAAAACTGTTTTTAAATTGATATCCGCTTAATCGTAACCCGATACTGTTTGTAGTTTGAAAGCATACGAATTGCTTCTTTGATGTTTTCATATAATATAGTTCAACTTGGGAACTTTAAGAATGGGAATACTCTTCGGAAGAAAATTTTTCACCTTCTTTATCAGAACCTTTTGATCAGAACCTTTTCCATGTTTCTTTATACAAAAAAAAAAAAAAAATTAAATAAATAGCAACAATATTTTAGGATGAAAAAATTAGAATTATATCACCTTCCTGAATATGAGCTTTTTTTTTGGAAAACTGTTTTTAAATTGTTATAATAAAAAAAAGAATTGTTGGTGTTGCAAACCTTGCTATGAAAAAGAACTGCATGGGGAAGTCCGTTTTTTTTTATTTTTAGAAAATGTTTTTTTTTTCAAATTCCTTATTTTGATCAGAACCTTTACTCTTTTGAAATCAAATGCCTGGTTTTTAAGCCGATAATGAGCATACCCTTCCATGTTTCTTGATAAAAAAAAAAAATAAAATAAATAGCAACAATATGTTAGGATGAAAAAATTAGAAGTATATCACCTTCCTGAATATGAGCTTTTTTTTGGAAAACTGTTTTTAAATTGATATCCGCTTAATCGTAACCCGATACTGTTTGTAGTTTGAAAGCATACGAATTGCTTCTTTGATGTTTTCATATAATATAGTTCAACTTGGGGACTTTAAGAATGGCAATACTCTTCGGAAGAAAATTTTTCACCTTCTTGATCAGAACCTTTTGATCAGAACCTTTTCCATGTTTCTTGATACAAAAAAAAAAAAAATAAAAAAATAAAATAAATAGCAACAATATTTTAGGATGAAAAAATTAGAAGTATATCACCTTCCTGAATATGAGCTTTTTTTTGGAAAACTGTTTTTAAATTGATATAATAAAAAAAAGAATTGATGGTGTTGCAAACCTTGCTATGCAAAAGAACTGCATGGGGAAGTCCGTTTTTTTTATTTTTAGAAAATGTTTTTTTTTCAAATTCCTTATTTTGATCAGAACCTTTACTCTTTTGAAATCAAATGCCTGGTTTTTAAGCCGATAATGAGCTTACACATCTTGATACAAAAAAGTGCAAAGAATAACAACAATATATTCAGATGAAAAAATTTAGAAGTAAATCACCTTCATTTATTTCTTCTTTCCTTCCAATCTGAATCCCCCCTAGTATTTTTATTGTTTTTTTTTACATATCGTGCTACTTATACGTGCTACTTTTACATATCGTGCTACTTATACGTGCTACTTTTACATATCGTGCTACAGTACTTATACAAAAGTAATGTTGGAATGACCTGCATGTAATTTAGTACTCTCTTTTTAGCTGACAACGGATTGAATCCCAAGTGGGATTATGAATGTGAATTTGAAGTGGTTAATCCGGCTTTAGCCTTGATCAGGTTTTGTGTTTATGACGTTGATATGTTTGGAGATCCAAATTTTTTAGCACAATCCACATATCCGGTAAGTACTAGTCGATCATTTTGATAGAGGGGAGGGGCTTCTGAAGTTTTCTCCTCATTTGCTTTCATGATATGTGTTTTAAGGCGATGCGGTACCATAAATTATCATCCTGTCTCGTCCATAATTTTTTTTTTTGTAGTTTGTGTGGCCAAATTATTTAGAATTGATTGAGCGATTTTGATAGAAGGGAGGGGCTTCTGAAGTTTTCTCCTGATTTGCTTTCATGATATGTGTTTTAAGGCGATACGGTACCTTAAATTATCATCCTGTCTCGTCCATAATATTTTTTTGTAGTTTGTGTGGCCAAATTTTTAGAATTGATTGGGCGATTTTGATAGAGGGGAGGGGCTTCTGAAGTTTTCTCCTGATTTGCTTTCAGGATATGTGTTTTAAGGCGATGCGGTACCTTAAATTATCATCCTGTCTCGTCCATAATATTTTTTTGTAGTTTTTTGGGGCCGAATTTTTAGAATTGATTGGGGGATTTTGATAGCGGGGAGGGGCTTCTGAAGTTTTCTCCTGATTTGCTTTCATGATATGTGTTTTAAGGCGATGCGGTACCTTAAATTATCATCCTGTCTCGTCCATAATATTTTTTTGTAGTTTGTGTGGGCAAATTTTTAGAATTGATTGGGCGATTTTGATAGAGGGGAGGGGCTTCTGAAGTTTTCTCCTGATTTTCTTTCATGATATGTGTTTTAAGGCGATGCGGTACCTTAAATTATCATCCTGTCTCGTCCATAATATTTTTTAGTAGTTTGTGTGGCCAAATTTTTAGAATTGATTGGGCGATTTTGATAGAGGAGAGGGGTTTCTGAAGTTTTCTCCTGATTTGCTTTCATGATATGTGTTTTAAGGCGATGCGGTACCTTAAATTATCATCCTGTCTCGTCCATAATATTTTTTTGTAGTTTGTGTGGTCAAATTTTTAGAATTGATTGGGCGATTTTGATAGAGGGGAGGGGCTTCTGAAGTTTTCTCCTCATTTACTTTCAGGATATGTGTTTTAAGGCGATGCGGTACCTTAAATTATCATCCTGTCTCGTCCATAATATTTTTTTGTAGTTTGTGTGGCCAAATTTTTAGAATTGATTGGGCGATTTTGATAGAGGGGAGGAACTTCTGAAGTTGTCTCTTGATTTGCTTTAATGATATGTGTTTTAAGGCGATGCGGTACCTTAAATTATCATCCTGTCTCGTCCATAATATTTTTTTGTAGTTTGTGTGGGCAAATTTTTATAATTGATTGGGCGATTTTGATAGAGGGGAGGGGCTTCTGAAGTTTTCTCCTGATTTGCTTTCATGATATGTGTTTTAAGGCGATGCGGTACCTTAAATAATCATCCTGTCTCGTCCATAATATTTTTTTGTAGTTTGTGTGGTCAAATTTTTAGAATTGATTGGGCGATTTTGATAGAGGGAGGGGCTTCTGAAGTTTTCTCCTGATTTGCTTTCAGGATATGTGTTTTAAGGCGATGCGGTACCTTAAATTATCATCCTGTCTCGTCCATAATATTTTTTTGTAGTTGTTTGGGGCCGAATTTTTATAATTGATTCGGCGATTTGGATAGCGGGGAGGGGCTTCTGAAGTTTTCTCCTGATTTGATTTCATGATATGTGTTTTAAGGCGATGCGGTACCTTAAATTATCATCCTGTCTCGTCCATAATATTTTTTGTAGTTTGTGTGGGCAAATTTTTAGAATTGATTGGGCGATTTTGATAGAGGGGAGGGGCTTCTGAAGTTTTCTCCTGATTTTCTTTCATGATATGTGTTTTAAGGCGATGCGGTACCTTAAATTGTCATCCTGCCTCGTCCATAATATTTTTTAGTAGTTTGTATGGCCAAATTTTTAGAATTGATTGGGCGATTTTGATAGAGGTGAGGGGATTCTGAAGTTTTCTCCTGATTTGCTTTCATGATATGTGTTTTAAGGCGATGCGGTACCTTAAATTATCATCCTGTCTCGTCCATAATCTTTTTTTGTAGTTTGTTTGGTCAAATTTTTAGAATTGATTGGGCGATTTTGATAGAGGGGAGGGGCTTCTGAAGTTTTCTCCTGATTTGCTTTCAGGATATGTGTTTTAAGGAGATGCGGTACCTTAAATTATCATCCTGTCCCGTCCATAATATTGTTTTGTAGTTTGTGTGGCCAAATTTTTAGAATTGATTGGGCGATTTTGATAGAGGGAGGAACTTCTGAAGTTTTCTCCTGATTTGCTTTCATGATATGTGTTTTAAGGCGATGCGGTTCCTTAAATTATCATCTTGTCTCGTCCATAATATGTTTTAGTAGTTTGTGTGGTCAAGTTTTTAGAATTGATTGGGCGATTTTGATAGAGGGGAGGGGCTTCTGAAGTTTTCTCCTGATTTGCTTTCATGATATGTGTTTTAAGGCGATGCGGTACCTTAAATTATCATCCTGTCTCGTCCATAATATTTTTTTGTAGTTTGTGTGGTCAAATTTTTAGAATTGATTGGGCGATTTTGATAGAGGGGAGGGGCTTCTGAAGTTTTCTCCTGATTTGCTTTCAGGATATGTGTTTTAAGGCGATGCGGTACCTTAAATTATCATCCTGTCTCGTCCATAATATTTTTTTGTAGTTTTTTGTGGCCGAATTTTTAGAATTGATTGGGCGATTTTGATAGCGGGGAGGGGCTTCTGAAGTTTTCTCCTGATTTTCTTTCATGATTTGTGTTTTAAGGCGATGCGGTACCTTAAATTATCATCCTGTCTCGTCCATAATATTTTTTAGTAGTTTGTGTGGGCAAATTTTTAGAATTGATTGGGCGATTTTGATAGAGGGGAGGGGCTTCTGAAGTTTTCTCCTGATTTTCTTTCATGATATGTGTTTTAAGGCGATGCGGTACCTTAAATTATCATCCTGTCTCGTCCATAATATTTTTTAGTAGTTTGTATGGCCAAATTTTTAGAATTGATTGGGCGATTTTGATAGAGGAGAGGGGGTTCTGAAGTTTTCTCCTGATTTGCCTTCATGATATGTGTTTTAAGGCGATGCGGTACCTTAAATTATCATCCTGTCTCGTCCATAATATTTTTTTGTAGTTTGTGTGGACAAATTTTTAGAATTGATTGGGCGATTTTGATAGAGGGGAGGTACTTCTGAAGTTGTCTCCTGATTTGCTTTCATGATATGTGTTTTAAGGCGATGCGGTACCTTAAATTATCATCCTGTCTCGTCCATAATATTTTTTTGTAGTTTGTGTGGCCAAGTTTTTAGAATTGATTGGGCGATTTTGATAGAGGGAGGGGCTTCTGAAGTTTTCTCCTGATTTTCTTTCATGATATGTGTTTTAAGGCGATGCGGTACCTTAAATTATCATCCTGTCTCGTCCATAATATTTTTTAGTAGTTTGTGTGGGCAAATTTTTAGAATTGATTGGGCGATTTTGATAGAGGGGAGGGGCTTCTGAAGTTTTCTCCTGATTTTCTTTCATGATATGTGTTTTAAGGCGATGCGGTACCTTAAATTATCATCCTGTCTCGTCCATAATATTTTTTAGTAGTTTGTGTGGCCAAATTTTTAGAATTGATTGGGCTATTTTGATAGAGGGGAGGGGCTTCTGAAGTTTTCTCCTGATTTTCTTTCATGATATGTGTTTTAAGGCGATGCGGTACCTTAAATTATCATCCTGTCTCGTCCATAATATTTTTTAGTAGTTTGTGTGGCCAAATTTTTAGAATTGATTGGGCGATTTTGATAGAGGGGAGGGGCTTCTGAAGTTTTCCCCTGATTTTCTTTCATGATATGTGTTTTAAGGCGATGCGGTACCTTAAATTATCATCCTGTCTCGTCCATAATATTTTTTAGTAGTTTGTGTGGCCAAATTTTTAGAATTGATTGGGCGATTTTGATAGAGGGGAGGGGCTTCTGAAGTTTTCTCCTGATTTGCTTTCATGATATGTGTTTTAAGGCGATGCGGTACCTTAAATTATCATCATGTCTCGTCCATAATATTTTTTAGTAGTTTGTATGGGCAAATTTTTAGAATTGATTGGGCGATTTTGATAGAGGGGAGGGGCTTCTGAAGTTTTCTCCTGATTTTCTTTCATGATATGTGTTTTAAGGCGATGCGGTACCTTAAATTATCATCCTGTCTCGTCCATAATATTTTTTAGTAGTTTGTGTGGCCAAATTTTTAGAATTGATTGGGCGATTTTGATAGAGGAGAGGGGTTTCTGAAGTTTTCTCCTGATTTGCTTTCATGATATGTGTTTTAAGGCGATGCGGTACCTTAAATTATCATCCTGTCTCGTCCATAATATTTTTTTGTAGTTTTTTTGGTCAAATTTTTAGAATTGATTGGGCGATTTTGATAGAGGGGAGGGGCTTCTGAAGTTTTCTCCTGATTTGCTTTCATGATATGTGTTTTAAGGCGATGCGGTACCTTAAATTATCATCCTGTCTCGTCCATAATATTTTTTTGTAGTTTGTGTGGCCAAATTTTTAGAATTGATTGGGCGATTTTGATAGAGGGGAGGGGCTTCTGAAGTTTTCTCCTGATTTGCTTTCATGATATGTGTTTTAAGGCGATGCGGTACCTTAAATTAACATCCTGTCTCGTCCATAATATTTTTTTGTAGTTTGTGTGGTCAAATTTTTAGAATTGATTGGGCGATTTTGATAGTGATAGAGGGGAGGGGCTTCTGAAGTTTTCTCCTGATTTGCTTTCAGGATATGTGTTTTAAGGCGATGCGGTACCTTAAATTATCATCCTGTCTCGTCCATAATATTTTTTTGTAGTTTTTTTTGGCAGAATTTTTAGAATTGATTGGGCGATTTTGAAAGAGGTGAGGGGTTTCTGAAGTTTTCTCCTGATTTGCTTTCATGATATGTGTTTTAATGCGATGCTGTACCTTAAATTAACATCCTGTCTCGTCCATAATATTTTTTTGTAGTTTGTGTGGTCAAATTTTTATAATTGATTGGGCGATTTTGATAGAGGGGAGGGGCTTCTGAAGTTTTCTCCTGATTTTCTTTCATGATATGTGTTTTAAGGCGATGCGGTACCTTAAATTATCATCCTGTCTCGTCCATAATATTTTTTAGTAGTTTGTGTGGCCAAATTTTTAGAATTGATTGGGCGATTTTGATAGAGGAGAGGGGTTTCTGAAGTTTTCTCCTGATTTGCTTTCATGATATGTGTTGTAATGCGATGCGGTACCTTAAATTATCCTCCTGTCTCGTCCATAATATTTTTTTGTAGTTTGTGTGGCCAAATTTTTAGAAATGATTGGGCGATATTGATATAGGGGAGGGGCTTCTGAAGTGTTATCCTGATTTGCTTTCATGATATGTGTTTTTATGCGATGAGGTACCTTAAATTATCATCCTGTCTCGTCCATAATATTTTTTTGTAGTTTGTGTGGCCAAATTTTTAGAATTGATTGGGCGATTTTGATAGAGGGGAGGAACTTCTGAAGTTTTCTCTTGATTTGCTTTCATGATATGTGTTTTAAGGCGATGCGGTACCTTAAATTATCATCCTGTCTCGTCCATAATATTTTTTAGTAGTTTGTGTGGCCAAGTTTTTAGAATTGATTGGGCGATTTTGATAGAGGGGAGGGGCTTCTGAAGTTTTCTCCTGATTTTCTTTAATGATATGTGTTTTAAGGCGATGCGGTACCTTAAATAATCATCTTGTCTCGTCCATAATATGTTTTTGTAGTTTGTGTGGCCAAATTTTTAGAATTGATTGGGCGATTTTGATAGAGGGGAGGGGCTTCTGAAGTTTTCTCCTGATTTGCTTTCATGATATGTGTTTTAATGCGATGCGGTACCTTAAATTATCATCCTGTCTCGTCCATAATATTTTTTTGTAGTTTTTTTGGACAAATTTTTAGAATTGATTGGGCGATTTTGATAGAGGGGAGGTGCTTCTGAAGTTGTCTCCTGATTTGCTTTCAGGATATGTGTTTTAAGGCGATGCGGTACCTTAAATTATCATCCTGTCCCGTCCATAATATTTTTTTGTAGTGTGTGTGGCCAAATTTTTAGAATTGATTGGGCGATTTTGATAGAGGGGAGGAACTTCTGAAGTTTTCTCTTGATTTGCTTTCATGATATGTGTTTTAAGGCGATGCGGTACCTTAAATTATCATCCTGTCTCGTCCATAATATTTTTTTGTAGTTTGTGTGGCCAATTTTTTAGAATTGATTGGGCGATTTTGATAGAGGGGAGGGGCTTCTGAAGTTTTCTCCTGATTTGCTTTCATGATATGTGTTTTAAGGCGATGCGGTACCTTAAATAATCATCTTGTCTCGTCCCTAATATGTTTTTTTAGTTTGTGTGGCCAAATTTTTAGAATTGATTGGGCGATTTTGATAGAGGGGAGGGGCTTCTGAAGTTTTCTCCTGATTTGCTTTCATGATATGTGTTTTAAGGCGATGCGGTACCTTAAATTATCATCCTGTCTCGTCCGTAATATTTTTTTGTAGTTTGTGTGGCAAAATTTTTTAGAATTGATTGGGCGATCTTGCCATAACTTGGGGAGCTTGGATAAGAGATCTCAATAAACGACTGGAAACTAAAAATTGACATCTACTTTTGAAAAAATCCTTTAACTTCTCCCATTTGGTGCCGGAGATAGAGATTAAGAAAGTGTGAATTTTGTTTTTTCGATTAAAAAAAGCAGAATGTTCTTTTTAAAGTTCAGGAAAGGGCTAAAATTGTTTTAGTTTTCCTGCTAAACTTATGCCGGAAAACGCTAAAAATCAGTTCAAAAGAAATATCATTTAACCAGTTTGGCAGCTTTGAAAACTTCTCTTGGTTCTACCCGCTTTGATCGGAAGTATTGGCCACAAAAGGGACGTAAGATCTCATTGTCTTTTAATCAAATTTCATATTCAATTCACAGACCCTCAGTAGCTCTCGATGAGAGTTAGTCATCTGGGAAATTTCGCTAATGGGCCCTTTGTCTTTTTTGACGGTCCGTCGACGACGATGCTCGCAAAATGATTTAAAGATACCGTATCCTCATAATATCTTATCTTGGCTAACATTTTATCTTTGTGCTGTTTTTTTTGTGGGGGGGGGAGAGAGGAGTGGTTATTTCTTTTCATCCTGTATAGATCAATAGGAGATGCAGTGTCTGTTGTCTTACAATAAGAAATATTGGTAATATTTAGTGCATTATTGCCGTAAAAATATTTGCTGTATTTATACAAACAAATAAGAGTTCAGACAGGGTTAGGTGCTTATATTAGACACTTAAAAACATCTGCAAAACTTATGGATATTTCGATGATATATCCATTCGGTCATCATCATCAGCTGAGAAACTGAAATATTACAATTAAAACAAACTATAGTTAAATAGAACAAAATAACAGTTTCCGTGCCACAGAATGTTTCTGGTTCATTAGCTTAGAGGGTTAATTAACTGGGTTCATTCAAAGTCTTGGTAGTTGAAAGGTCATTAAAAGGCAGTGTGGTCTTGGAAAAAATACGGACGTTGTATTTATATAGGGAAATTGAAAGCTCAGCAGCAGCAACTTGCAGTAAGCTATTACTTTATAGTAAGCAGCTTGTAGTGGTGTATTATATAATAAAAGTAGGCAGGTGAAAAACCTTATCATTATCGATTTTATGTTTTTTATTATATGGTATCTTTCTTATTCCTACTGTCACATGCGTAGGCGTGGGGAAAGAGCCTTAGGCCCAAAGATCTCTAGTTTCTCAACATTTCTACGATTTTCCTGTACTTTATTAAATTTTTTTCGTTTCCTCTTTATTCTTTTAACCAAACAAATTTTATTTTTGATATAGCTTACATAATTTTTTCCTGCATTAGGAGATGGAGATTTTTACGGTAGCCTATTCTATAGATTATTAATTTAGTCAATGTTTTTGAAATGGTAATAATGCTTGACGCAAATAAAAATTTTAATGAAATTTAACAAAGACTAAGTGGATTATTATTGTCTTTTTTAATATATTTCTCTTTCTAGAAGTGTTGGTAGCTATAAAAATTCTTTTTGGTACATTTCAGTGGCGTCAACTCATGAAAATTTAAGGGGGGCAAAATCTCTTTTTTAAAATATTGAGGGAAGGGGACAAATATGTCGTTTTTTTATTTTTAAATGAAAATATCAGAAAAGGCATTCTTCAATGAATATAACCCCCAAAAATGCATATTTCAAAATCTAGAGAGGTGTGCATACCCCTCCCCCCAATTGATACAACTGGTATAATTTTTCATTATGTCAGATTGGGTTTAAAACAATTTATAATGTTTTACTTATCTTGAACGTTACAGCTAATTTTAATTAAAAATTGAAGTTTGTAAAAAAAAAACAAATCTGTTGACATTATTAGTTTCAATACTAAATGATTCTTGTTGCTCAAAACGTGACTACAAGTATCAAACAGTTCGTGTTAACGAACTGTAAGTAAGGAGCGACCCGGCTCAATGGTAACCGGAACTCTAGAAAACGGATTTTTGATATCAATAGATACATCAAAAGAATCAGATTTTAATGCTGATTTCAAATATATAACTTTCATCATGTTTAGTCTTACCCATCAAAAGTTACGTGCCTAAGAAAATTTGGCTGATTTTCGAAAAAGGGGGATAAGACCACCTAAAAGTTATAGAACCTTGATGAAAATCACACCATCTTATTCAGCGTATCAGAGAACCCTACTGTAGAGTTTCAAGCTCCTATCTACAAAAATGTGGAATTTTGGATTTTTTGCCAGAAGAAAGATCACGGATCTTGTATCGACCCAGTGGTCCTAGAATATCGTGGGAGGAATCACTGGATCGAAAATTAAAAGTTCTAGTGCTCTTTTAAGTGACCAAAAAAATGGAGGGCAACTAGGCCCCCTCCCACGCTCTTTTTTTCCCAAAGTCATCTGATCAAAATTTTGAGATAGCCATTTTGTTCAGCATTATTGAAAATATGATAAATATGTCCTTTAAGATGACTTAATCCCCCGAAGTCCCCGGGGGGTGGGCTGAAAGTTATGTACTTTGCCCAATGATAACATATAGTATTGGTTATTAGGAAGTATACAGACGTTTTCAGGGGGGATTTTTTCTGGTAGTAGGGGGATAGGTGGGTTGGGGGTTATGTGGGAGGATCTTTCCATGAAGTAATCTTTTATGAGGGAAGGGAAATTGCTATGAAGGGGGCGCCGGATTTCCCAGCATTATTTAAAAAAAAGATCAGAAATTAAATATAAAAAAAAACAAGTTTTGAAACTGAAAATAAGGAGTAACATCAAAGCTTAAAACGAACAGAAAATATTACGTGTATGATTGGGTTCACCCCCTAGTCAATACCTCACTCTTTAAGCCAAAGATTTTTTAGTACTTTCATAAGAGCTATTTATTCTAATTAACGGTCTTTGTGATTAAAGGGTCATTTTTAAAGAATTGGAACAAATTCGAGCTTTAGCTTAAAGAGCGAGGTATTGACTAGGGGGCGAGCCCCCTAATAATATATGAATATAGAAGTTCGTTACGTAAGTTAATTCGTAAATTACGTATGTTTATTACTAAGAAAAACGTTCGTAAATAAAATTAAACGAGTTTCGAGAAAGCCATTTAACCAAATAAAAGTAAAATTAATATGCAAGTTTTGTTTTAATAAATCATGTACGGTGAGCCAAAATCAAAACCTGCATCAATTCGAAAACTTTCAAAAATTAAATAAAAAAAACACAAGTTTTTTATCTGAAAGTAAGGAACGACGTTAAAACTTGAAACGAAAAGAAATTATTCCGTATATGAAAGGGGCTGTTCCCTCCTCAATGCCTCGCTCTTTACACTAAAGTTTGACTTTCTCACAACTCTTATTTTTTTTAAACAATAAAAAACTTTAGCGTAAAGAGCGAGGAGTTGAGGAGGGGACAGTCCCTTTTATATACGGAATAATTTCTGTTCGTTTTAAGTTTTAACGTCGTTCCTTACTTTCAGTTAAAAAAACTTGTTTTTTTTATTTAATTTTAATAAAAGATGTTATGTCATAAAGATAAGGGAGAGTCGAGTTCTGATGAGTGATGGAGAGAAGACTTGTTGTTATTATTTTTCTTCTATATTTTTACTTTTCTATATTATCATTTTTAATTTGTTATTTTTTGTAGTGTATAGGTTATGGGCTATTTGTTATACTTATATTTATATTTTTTATATATTTTATACTTATATTTTTGTTAATAATTTAAATCCATTAATTGAATCAAGTAGTTACGTGGACCTTCGCCTGATTGCAATTCCTCATAGACTTTTCTCCAACACGAGAGTGCTGCTTTTTTCATCTATTTACGAATGTTGAAAATAAAAACCTGAGCTTTAACAACATCATTTTTTTCCAGAGTGAAAATAGAACAAGAATACGAGTTTTTTGTACCTGAATTTTCTGTTGTTCAATCAAGTTTAACTGTCCTGTTCTATGAAAGTGCAATGTCCAATTGACCTTCAAATAATCTAATTCGTCAGAACTTCATGTTGACATTTTTTTTCTGGTCCTGCTAAAATCCTCCTAAAGACTGAAGACAAATATATTAATGGTGCTGGGGAGGGTAAACCGAATTTTGCTTAAGTCATGACACATCTTGGTCGTTTTTTTAGGCCAAAATATATTAGTTTGCCAATTTTCAGAGGAAAAATGTCATGTCGTTTTCGAAAAAAAAGTATATACTTTCCGAAAAAAAAAAATATATACATAAAGATATACATTTTGATAGTTTCACCCTCTCTCTTCTTGCAGAGACTGACACGTCATGTATGCTATCTTTGCTGCGATCCGTGCTTGTTTCGACATAGTTAGTTCTCTGATTAATACAGGCTAACATATTCAATGACTTTTTTTCATTTATTTAATATGATAACCTGTTTAATCTAGTTTTTTGTTCTCTCTTTCTCTCCTTTCTTCTCTATTGATAAATATTTCTGGATGTCAGCCAAAATGTTCAGTATGTTAATTTGTTTGCTCTAATCTCAGTGAAAGCACTCTTTCATAGGCAGCGCGCTAGCACTGCCTAAGTAAACAATGATGTGGCCACAATGTGTTTTTTTTTTCTTCTTCTTTCTTCGACAGGCACTTTGTATCGAAGGAGTTGTCGTAGAAACTTCGAAAAGGGTTCATTCGATTGGAAACTGGGGTGGCTAGTACCCTTTTTAATCGTCAAAAGTGATTGGAGGGCAACTAGCCCCCCCCCCATGCCCATCATTCCCCCAACACATCCAATTAATATTCTGATATAGCCATTTTGGTCAGAGTAGTTGATTTACAGATAGGAAGTATCTTTTTGAAGAAAACTCTCCCCCACAACCCTCGGGGCTCGGGTTCTAAGTTATGGCCTGAGGGTATACAAGAGTGATGTTTGCTCTATTTACCATGTATTACTTTTTTTCTTTAGAGCAGGGCACTTCATTGCCCAATTTAATTTAAATGTCAATTAAATGTTTCAATGCATCAGTGCATCAATTTAAATGTTTTTACTTTTATAACTTTAATAAATCAAATAATATTAAAATTTTGATTACTAAATATCAGTATATGTATATTAAACTGACAATGCTCATTCCATTTGTATTTTTTTCAGTAAAGTGCAAATTGTGTTCTGGCCTTGGGAAGGCATAGGGGTTTTGAGCCCAACTTATGTTAATTTCTGCTCGTTTAGAGTTTGACTCGGTTGTTTATTGTAATTTCTTTTCGTTTTGGGTTTCATTTATTTATTGATGCTGATTTGTGGTAGTTTCACACTTGGTAGATTATTTGATTTTATTGTTGCTCACTTTTTATTTAATAGGGTTCTTTGCTTTTCGTTGAAAAGCTTATTTTGTGGAATTTTTTTTTTTAATTAATCTTTTACAAGGACGTAGCGCTAAATTTTGCTTATTTCAGGGAGACCATAGACAGGTCGAAATTCAGATTGCCCGCGATTGAGCTTTTTAATCAAATCCATCAGAGGAAGAAGAATTGTGTGTTCCAAAACTTATATTATCCTTGTCAAAAGCCCCATATTGGCAAATTCTGAATATTCACAAAAACTAATTGGTAGTTTTTTAACCAGTTCTGCCAGTCTGTAATTTGATGCTGCTTTATAAACTCATTGTTGTGTTCCATTCATGGTTTTTTGCTAACATATACATGTCAAGGTATCCAAAATTGATTTTGATTGGTTCAAATTCTATTTTAAGTATGTGTGCTGCAAAGCACCTATTAGTGGTTTCGAGCATCTCAAGATTACTTATCCTTAGCGTTCCATAAAACTTAAATGACGTCAGAGTTTAAGAGAATTACTACTTAAAACGGTTAGGATATAGTTGTCAGATAAGTTACAGCTGCAAACCCTGAAAAATGCAGAATAAGCTAGGATAAATATCTGTTGTTATATTTTACAGATTACATCTGGGGATATTAGTGTAAAGCCGATAATTCGGTTAAGGCATGCTCGAACTCACTATGCATTTGGTCATCAACAATTGGAAACATGGTTGCCCATAATGGGAGGGGGGGCTGGGGGACACCCGCCCCCTGGCTGAATGATGTTGTCTTATTTTTATATATTTGTTCTGAGATTTCTATTATATAGCATTAAGAATGCCAATTAGGCGAGGTTTGTCCCCCCCCCTGGAATTCAGCTTATGGGCGCCCATGATTGGAAATAGTAATTTTGGCTAGACCTTGGTTTAATTCAGAATAAAACGAAAAAACAGTAAAAAAGAGAAAAACGAGGATTATACAAGCCAGTGAAAAATGTGGACTAAAATGCAAATATTTCGGTCAAGACCTCCGCTTGACCGTCCTCAGTGTAAGATAATATCATAAAAATTAATAATAAAAATCCAAGGATACCATAAAAAAAAATTCGAACCTTAAAACAAAGCAGAACTAATAATTTGACGACCCTTTCTATGTAACGGTAAAAGGGTAACTGAATAAAAAAAAAATACAGTACTGAATGGCAAGGGCGGATTCAGGATTTTTTTCGGGGGGGGGGGTACTAATTTTTGACTCAGTTTTCGACTAATTTTACTGATTTTTACCTAGGTTTTACTAATTTTCGACTTCTTTTCGACTCGGTCAAAAATTTCGGGGGGGGGGGGGTTCAAACCGGGTATACGGCCTTGCTGAAAGGGAATTCAATTTTTTTAATTTATACAGAACATTTTAAAAGCTAAACGCTTTCCAGGTAAAACATCATCACAGATTAGGTTAGGTTGCAAATTGTGATTTTTCACTGGCTTATATAATCCTCTTTTTTCTCTTTTTTACTATTTTTTCGTTTTATCATGATTAGCCAGTGTGTTTTCTGAAATTATTTAATTCAGAATGACAAGTAATAGGGAATAATGCAAAGTATAAAGATTCGAACATGCGGTCCTCCTACCTAAGCAGACCAGCATCAGAATGTAGGGATCCTTCTCCTTTTTAAATAGACATAACAATGAGAAACAACTTGTGCTCCTAACTTTCTGCATCTATTCCATAGTCTTTTGCTATCCAAGTCCTTTGTTATTTTAGATTCAAAAATTAATGTTATGTACGAAGGCCGTATCTAGGACATTTTTGGAGGGGGGGCATGAAAAACTTTAAAACGCATCAAAAATTTCTTTATATTCATTTTTGTTACGTTTTTAAATGTGGGACAAACATCCTGGGTTAGGGGGCTTAAACCCCCTAACCCAACCACCCCCATCTGATAAAGCCTTGTTAGGTGCATTAACTGTTGCTTTGTTCCGTCCTACCAGCAATATTTAGACTAAAAATGGTTCTGGTCTTTCAGCTGCAGTGTTTAAGAAAGGGCTATAGAAGTGTTCAGCTGCGGAATGGTTATAGCGAAGAGTTGGAACTGGCCACTCTGCTTATACACCTGGAAATCTCAGCTCCAAAAGTAAGAACTACTGTATATACTCTATGTTAATTTTGGACGAGCTTTGTCTAGGGAATATTCCAAAATATTAGCTAAAAGTGAATGCTCCTCCACCCCAACCTGTTAAAAGCTTTGACTCCCACTACCTCCCAGGGAATCCTCTTAGAGTTTAAGTAATACTTATAACCTCATTTTCACCTAATCTTGGGAGTCTAGCCTTTCTCCTCTAATCTTACGGGCTTATTATTATAAGTATTTTCTTATTCGATCTCTATTTATTCGAAGAAAGTTGTCTATTAAGCATTGAACCACTTCATTATGTATACTGAGTAGCGTCAATCGTTTCAATCATAAACTATCCTGTTTGACATCTTATAACTATACTTCATTCTAAAATTATCCTTCAATGATTTCTATGAAAAACGTTAGTCAGTATGTCTGTTAAACGCCGTCCTCATTTTTACTTAGCCTCAATCCCTCTGTGCCGTATTTAGCCAACTATTGAGTGATGCCATAAGTACCTTGAATATCCTCTATACTTGGTTCTCCCCTAATTTCCTAGCGAGAAAGCCTTGTGCTTTGACTATTTTGCTTTTTAGATTATCCCTACAACCTCCATCCCTACTTTTAGCATAGCTCAGTAAAATGAATTAATGCATGTCTTTAGTCGTTTAGTTTGCATAGGACCTTAGATAATACCCAAAGAATATGCGTAACTTACAAGAGTGGGAACTGGTGCTAATATATATATAGTTTACTAACCCATCAAAAACAAAGCCAAACTGAGCAAAACAACAAGAAAACAAAAGAAAACACCACTTCAAAATAAGTAGCACAAAATACAAAAGTCCATACAAATTAAACAAGACAAACTTGCCAGTCCATTACTGTCGTAGCAATTCAGCCCACGGGTGGCTGCAAATACACAAATTAAAATGCCGGATTTGCGCTCCTATAGCATCATCTGGCTCAATTATATCAAACCTCCTAGACATGCTTTGATTGCTCGTCCACGGGGGCACCAGCAGAAAAAACTTTGCAAATATATAATATATAGCTCGAAGATTACGCCTTTCACTCAAAGTAAAAATTCGCCTGCACGGGCTCAAGTACTGCAAATGAGGGAGCGCCATAGCGTTATAAAGTCGTGATAGAATTTGGCGATCAACTTTCCGCTTATTTGCAACAATACGGCTGTAGGTGTATGACGCGCGTTTGTGGAAGTGAGCCATAAGAAGCCGACGGGTTTCAATAATTGAACGCCCGAACGGGAGACCTAGATACACAATAGAATTAACTAGCTCAACTTCGGCATTACCCAATCCAACTGGCGTGTGCTCACTTTTGAATTAAACAACAACTCAGTAGATTTGTCAGCGTTAAAGTGGAAGCCTATTTTATGATAAGTGCTCTGGAGTTGCAGAAAATTTTCTTCTAAGCCACACAGAAAACGACTTAGATCGAAGACATCATCTGCGTAACCAATCAAGGAGATGTCGATCCCAAGA
Source organism: Artemia sp. Qi Xiang Cuo (assembly GCF_049724085.1). Taxonomy (NCBI): domain Eukaryota; kingdom Metazoa; phylum Arthropoda; class Branchiopoda; order Anostraca; family Artemiidae; genus Artemia; species Artemia sp. Qi Xiang Cuo. The sequence continues at coordinate 27,883,637 of NC_142803.1, read as the reverse complement.
AGAATATTTGTATTCTGGGCATTAGATTGAGGTTTAACAGTGCTTCTGTCAAATGCAGTATTGTTAAATAGGGTTGCCACGTGACGACTCATTGGCACTGTCAATTAATGGGATATGTCCTGCGCCGATGGCCGCAGGAAGCAAAAGCTCAGCTTTGAAGTAAAAATACACATCATACAGTGGCTCCAAAAAAAACAGGATCACCACATCTAACACTTATATCAAGTACTATGCCTTCAAGTATCAATGAACCAAAAGAACGTCTGACATCATAGGGTGCTAGTGCTAGGATTTCACCACGGTTTTCTGCATCAAATAGATCCGAAATCAGAGCACTAAGCGCATGTCCGCATCCAAGGCGAGTTTGAAAGCCAAACTGGTGGTCCTGGACAGTGTACTTTGATTGTAACTCATATATAATCAACAACTCAAAAAGCTTGCAAAAAGTAGTTGCAACGGTAATCGGCCTTTTTTTCAAAATTGGCGTCAGGGAACCTATGCAAAAAGAATCAGGTACCATTCCTAGGTTAAAAACGATTTGAATAAAATTGAACAAGGTGCTAAAAAAAATAAATCACTGCACAAAAATAAATGCTGAGCCGAAATCTGATCAAACCCTCGCGATTTCTTGTTCTTCAGCTTTTTAACACCCGAATATATCCTAACCTTCTTAATAGTTCACCGGGACTTCTTCCACGCGAAAAAAATCATCAAAACGAGTTTTAAAACCATCCTGAAGCTGTGGGTCTGGTGGCGAGAATTCAGTTTCGTAATGTCCAATCCATGATAGTAGGAGAATTTGCGAAGGTGGATCTCCGCGGGAATCCTTAAATAATGCCAACCAAAGTTTATTCGGATTCAAACGAACCGCTTCAGAATTTGCCGCAATTAAAGAACCACGATGCAAAGAAAGCTCCTTTGCAAATCGTTGTTTCGTAAGAATCCGAATCTTATTCAGCCAGCCATCACGCGGTGAACCAGCTTCCCACCAGATAGAAAGGCACAACTTAGCAGAATTACAAGCGTTCCGTAAACTGATATTAGACGACCAGCCAGGAATTTCTGTGTCAGTCTTTATATTTCTAGCAGGTACAGATGATTTTTCAGCAACACGCAATGCGTGAGTTAGCTCACTGCAATACGTGTTGAGTCGAAGTCGAGACTCAAGTAGGTTCATCTTAGAACTATCCATAAGCAAATCAAACGGAACTCAAATTTTATCTATCTTATTATATATTATAATTTTTATATTATCACTTACACTCTGGAAACAATCCCTAGAAGTACGCTCCCAATTATAAACAAAATAAAACCGTTTTGCCCCCGGATTAGGAGACGAACTTGCAGGCTAACACTAAAATTAAATACAAAAGAAAGCGGAAAATGGTCCGACGTAAAACAAGAGTCCGACACAGTTACTTCAGAAACAGAGACCGACGGGGTATAAACAATATGGTCGATATTAGATGTACTTCTACTATTGTGGATATAAGAAAAGTCCTTATTTTTTGATGTGAGTATATATTCACTGTCAAGCAAACCATGAAGTAGAGTCAAATGACTAGATGGAGTTTAATTTTTCTTTGTCAAGTCACAGTTGAAATCACCCACTATAAAACAAGAAAGTCCCAGTTTTTTCACATTTTCGAGACATTTAGCTAGCCGAGCCACACTAATTGCAAACAGCCTCTCCAATTTCTCGTCTCGATAATCCGTTGGAAGATAAACACATAATTAAAACCACATTGTTTATCCTCACTACAAGAAAATCACTTCCAGAGTCAGATCTAGAGCACGGGAGGGAAGATTTCACAAAAGTGGGCAACCCACCGGAAGGGTGACCGTGAGTTTGTGGTCAGCGTGCAGGGACAGAGAACAATCTATGATTTGGGGACGTATGTAATAAGTTCAGACTAAGAGAAGTCGCAAAATTTCTTGAACACAAACCAGGTCATATTCAGGCTGTAATTGAGAGCAAAACCATGAAGTAGGGAAAGGTGTGCTCATTATCTCCATCTGAGTGGAAAAGATTTGCAAACAGCTGCTGCGTAAAGTGCGAAAAAATTGTATCCAAGTTTTTGAAAGTTGAGTGGAGCAACTTTCAACTTGTCCTCCAAGAAGTAGTTACATCTGTAAGTCTCTTAAAGTCTCTTAATGTTTGAATCCTTTAAATACTGTATTTTTTCTCTCTTGTGTTGAGTCTCTGAAAGTTGGGAATGCATTGTATTGAAATTTTTTATGCATTTGTTTCTCCCCTGTTTTTTTTTTTTTCAGGCCATAGAGCATTACGGGAGAGTCTGTGTTTAAGGGTTTTTGTTGTAAATTTACTGGTTGAACTGATTGATTGATTGATTGATTGATTGATTTACTGTTTACTTTCAGGTATTTAATCTTTAAGTTTATCGCAGCTGTTATAGATAACCAGCTATCCAATCAGTGCCATGGAGAAAAAAGTTATTTACTGATGCTTAGTCTTAATTGTTCAATTGCTGCAAAAAAAAAAAAAAAAAAAAAAAAAAAAAAACATGGGTACGCTCCCCTATCCACCCCTGAATTGCATTTAGACTTCTCCGTAGGCGAAATCCTGCTCAGAAAACATTTGTTTTTTTTCGATGGCCAATTTTTTTGTTAACTTGACCTGAAACGATATGGCCATGTTTGCCTTTCTGTCGTATTTCTAAGATTTTTTTTAAAAGTGGCCACTAAAAGTCTCATTGAAAAAACGAATGTCTAAAAATTTTTAGACTGATGGTCACCTAACTATCTACATGAAATTTGCCCGAAAAAAAAAATAATCGTATCATGACTCCAAAGTGTCCACTAAAGAAAGCATGCCAGTCAAAAAATCTGGTAGACTCGTATGTATGTTTCTAAGAACTTGTTTGATAGCGAACAAAAAAGTTGTACTCTGATACAAACATGAGTGAATCCAAAACTGGAGGCACGCGATCAAGACTGCAAGTTGGGAATTTGGTCGTTATACATAGGAAAATTATTATCTTTTCAAACATTATTTGATTCAAAAAAGCATATCCAACTGTGGAAAATTTACATTCGTGGGTTACTATTAATACTATTTAGGAAACTTTATTGCGGCACAAAAGTGTTTTTGGGAAGAGGGGCTTCAAACTCTAAGTTGTGTTCATGAGCTCAGTTGTGCTGATACTATTTAAGCCTTGATTGTGCTCATGAGTTCAAATGTAAGATTTTAACCAATACTAAGGTATAAACGATTGGATAAAAGACAGGCCCGTATAGAATTGGTTTTCTGTATTGCAGGAAGATGACGAACTGCTTCTAAAACTCCGTGACTTGTTGTCTGAAGTAAGACGGAAGGTGACTGAATCTGAAGAAAGAGGGGATGAAAGGGAAGCAGCCAATGCTCGGGAAGAATTCAGAAAAATTGAAGCAAAAATTATCCCTCTTATGGAAAAAAAGAGGTAAGGGATTTTGAGGGGGCACTTGCCCCGGGCGGATAAACTTTTGGAGCCCAAAATTTCAATATATTTTTAATTTTGAAATTTTATTTTTATTAAGATAAATAAGAAGACGAAATTAACAAATGAAAATAATTAATAAATTATTAATCGATTAACAACATGAAAATAAACTAACAATAATTAAATAATTTAAACAATAAATTAAAAATAATAAAAATATTAATTATTGATTAATTAATAAATTGAAAATAATTTTTTTTAATGAATGGAAATTTTGTTACAATTTCCTTCAGAACTTTAGAACTTATGGTTCGGCGTATATTTGCCTATGTTTAATCTGCAATGGTGGTTATGTTTCGTAATCTTCAGTTAAGAGAGAGAACTGCACCCTTAAGCACTACCCTTAAGTGCACGAAGTTGCTACTTGAACGGCTCTTTTTCATTATCGGTCCACATTTGTATCCCATAGACCTCGAGTATCTCAGAAAGCTTAAGGATTAAGACAGAGACTTGATATCCCTTCAATCAAAGCACTCTTTGGAAAATCAGAAAAATTGAAGCCAAAATTATCCCTCTTATGGAAAAAAATTTGGTAAGAGATTTTAAGGGGACACTTGCCCCGGACAGATAAACTTTAGGAGCTCAAAATTTCAATCTTTTTTTAATTTTGAAATTTTATTCCTATTAAAATAAGTAAGAAGACGAAATTAACATATAAAAATAATTAGTAAATTATTAATTAATTAATAAAATGAAAATAAATTAAAAATAATGAAATTATAGTTATAAAATAATCAACTTAAAGTAATTCCTTATGCCCTTCTTGACCCACCCATTCGAAATTTAAATTGTTGCCAGTGTTTTACTGAAAACAATATTTTGATATTTTAATTGAGAAAATTAAAATAATTTTACTTTTTAACCAATAAAACAATTATTAACAATTCCTCATCTGTTTTGTTGCAGTATTTTTCGGTATATTGCAAGTGAACACTTGAAAGTTACGAGTGGAGGGCTGAGGGAAGGATAGACCCCACTTCCCGTTCACGATAGTTTCTTTTAAGTTGTTACAATGCTCTCAACTTATATTTGAAAAAAAACTTGTTTTTCATCAGCGCTTTTGCTTAAAACTAATGATTCACTGAATAATGGTAATTATGGATTATCCATTTTCTACGATATAAAAAAAGCATTTGATACTCTAAATCATTCCAAGTAGACCTACAAGGCCATCTGTCTCAGCCTAACCTCCCTGGATGCTATTGGAGTGCCCCAGGGGTCTATACTTGGACCGTTACTATTTTTGATATATATGAATGATCTCCCTAATTGTCTATCCTATAAGGATAGCCTAGCAGTTATGTTTGCAGATGATACAGTGGTATCTGTTCAAGTTAAAACCCCTTCATTATTGATCGAGAATATGGCGTCTAAAATGAATTCGGTTATCCAGTGGTTTTCTTGTAATCGTCTAGTTGTCAATTTGTTTAAGACAGAAATTGTGGTTTTTGTGAGATCTAAGCAAGGATTTGCTAAAGTTGGGATTGATGAGTGAGTTGTTTTTGGGTGTAGGATTAGACGAGTTAAGACATATAGATATTTGGGGATTATTCTTGATGAGCTTTTATGTTTCCGTAGTCATTCTGACCATCTCCTGATAAAATTAGCCCAAAATTTAGGATGTTTACATCGATTAAAGTATTTTTTTCCTTTTTCAATTATAAAAATTCTTTATCATCCTTTAATAGAATCATGCCTAAGGTGGTGTCCCGTTATTTAACTAAATACGTTTCCTAATCATTTTAAACCCCTCCAGACATTGCAAAATAAAGCCGTAAGAATCCTTGGTAATTTCTTTCTTCGTCCTGTACGACTTCAAAATCTTTCTGAAACAAAAACTTTATTTTTATTTCTTCATATATTAGACCTTAAGGGATTTGTAATTATCGCTCTGGCATTATGATGTTCAGTCTCCGGCGAGTTAGTTTTATGAATCACAAATTCTTGTCACCCCTTTTCGCTCACTCGCTTCTTCGTCGGCTCGTTTTGGAGGGTATAGAATCCCTTTGGTTAATAGTGAAAGAGATAAATTTTCAATAAGATACCAAATCCCTTCTATAGCAAATAAGCTAAAATTAAATAGTAAATTAAAAAATATTAGTAGCCGATTACTTTTAAAGACTAAATTAGTAGACTATATTATTAACTTTTGATGACGGGGTGATTCGTCTTGATAATTTGTTTCTTAGCATTATTTTTAGATTTTTTCCGTGCTGGGGTAGCCTCCGTTGTCCTTCTCCTTCTATGCTATGATTTTTTTTCTTTGGTTTATCTTCTTTATATTTATTTTTGGCGTACTTGAACTCATTGTAATAATTGTTAGCCTTCCTTTCGAGCTTAGCTCCCTGTTGGCTCTATTTAATTATTTGTGTAGTTATATTTGTATGAAATAAAATCTATCTATCCATCTATCATGTAAATGTTAGTATTTTTGCTTCTCTGAGCCTCCCTCGTTTGTTAGGAGCAAACTTTTACTTTCAGTGCTAATTTTCGTTTTGACTTAACTGCAACATGCAATTTATAGCAGCAACTTATTTTTTGTTTGTTATTTAGATATTAGGAAATACAATAGAAAATGTGACGCCGAGAAAATACACGCAAAAGGAATTTTCGCCTCACGCTACGAACTGATAGTCGACATTATGATCACTAAAACATGTAAATATTATCCGCGAAAGTTTAAAATTGAGAAGCAAAAAAAAGTCTGTTTGATGAGTTGAACCTGCATTCTCTCAAAATTGTGAAATTGGTCGGTGAAAGTTACAAGCGACCGGGCTACAATCAGCGAGTGAAATAGTTCGAATTAACTTATTTAAATTTCAACTTGGAAAATTAAATTAAGATTCCAAATATGTTGTTTTGATGCTTCTCTGTGTTGGATCTAGGATTTTGAGAAGGGAGAGACGACCAAGGGTATACTAAAAATTAGAGAGAAGAATTCTGACAATTTTGTCTTCATAATTACAAAATATTATTATAGTGAACCTGAATAATAATGAACCTGAATGTCTCTTTCGAATCAGTGTCAGTTGGCCGTTTTTCACACTAAACAGTTTCTTTGAAAACAAGTTTTTTAAATTTTCAGTTATTTTGGGCTAAGATTCACTCTTTACTAGATTATAGCTGCTATACCAATAATAAAATATGGTTAAAAATTGTATTTTGGTGAACTGACTTCTGGATTATCCCGCCCAGATCTATTATTAACCTATTTGTATTTAATTTTGCATTAAAAAAAATCGTATCTTTCTTAGTTTGCTAGTGCTTGGTATATGATATCATATCGGTTTTTGTCTTTTTTTTTCTTAGACGACGTGACTCCAAAGTCGCCCACGCTTCGACCAGTCGGACAGTTTCTAACAGTAGTACGTCAAGCCTATAATGACGTTAGAGAGCGAACTCTTTACTCAAGCTCAAATTTTTATGCTGTGATCATTTTTTATTCTTAACCGTTTTGTGAACTTGGTATCTGTTGATTTCTTTGATTAAACATGTTTTCATCTTTATTTCTTATCTTATTTTTTGTGTTCCTCAAAGCAGTATAAGGAGATACGTATAAGCTGTTTTAGTAAAAATAGGCTGGTCAAATACCGGTATGATTTTTGACCAGTTTTAGATTGAAAAACGAAAAAAAGGAAAACAGAAAAAACTATCGTGTAAATCTAGTAAAAATATCAGCCATCGAAGGAAGACAATTTTTCTTAGCAGTATTATGTCCAGAGAATGGTCCAATGCATTTTAAGGGTGGATGGGGAGCAAGAACTATTTTTACAACCGTTGAATAATGAAGAATCGTATATCTTTAATTTTCATATATTTAATTTATTATTTTAATTTTATATTTAATTTATATAAATAGTTTCGAAATGAATAGTTTCGAAGAGGTATCGAAATGAATTTCCAGCCTTGTACTGAAGAGGAGGTACGCAAAATTGTTAGCACGATTAAAACAAACAGTGCAGGAGTTGATGGAATGAGCCTTAGAACGCTCAAGTCGGTTCTGGCTTATTTGCTTCCTGTCCTCGTATACCTGATCAAAATTTCTATGGAAAAGGGGATGTTTCCGAGTCCGCCTAAAATAGCTAAAGTTGTACCGTTGCACAAAGGTGGAGTCAAAACTGATATATCTAATTGTAGACCAATATCAATTCTCCCGATTTATTCAAAAATTTATGAAAAGATTGTTCATCACCGGCCTTACGAGTATCTGATGAAAATTGGTGTTCTAAACGATGGTCAATTTGGTTTCTGGAAAGGGCATTCGACGACACAGGCAGTCCAGTATCTTCTGGAAAATATTAATTCAGTACTTGAGAATGGCGAGCAGTGCATGGGCATTTGTATTGATTTTATAAAGGCTTTAGACACGACTGATTTTAATATTTTATTTGAAAGGCTGTATTATTTATGCATAAAGGGTAGTGTTTTAAATTTGTTTGAATCGTATTTAAGTGAAAGGAATCTACGAGTGACTTTGAGTAGCAAATCTTCTCAGCCGTTTCCCATAAAGTGTGGTGTTCCACAGGGCTCAGTTCTTGGTCCTCTCCTGTACCTGATATTCGTAGACACAATGAGATTCTACATTCCTGGAGCTTCAGTTACTTCGTTTGCTGACGACACGGCTTTAGTGATTGCAGGAAAGTCACTGCAAGAGCTCTTGTTCAAGGCGAATAAGGCGCTTGATGGCCTACATGAATTTGTTTGTGCTAGTCTACTTAGTGTCAATGCATCAAAAACTAATTTTATGATGTTCACGAGGACTGGTTCTGCTCCCACTCTCCCTGGTGTCATTATTTAAAATGGCCTACCGCTCTCACAAGTCGAAGAGATCCGATATCTGGGATTCATCCTGGATTGAAGCTTGAGTTGGAGAAAACACTGCGACATCATAGCGTGCAAGCTGGTGCGAGGCCTTGGAGTTCTGAACCGTTTTCAAAATTTTTTACCTTTGAAAATTCTGCTTTTATTGTATTTTTCATTAATAGCGCCTTATATAAATTATGGTTGTTTGATTTGGGCGAGCACTTTTAGTTGCAATTTTAGAAGAGTTCAAGTTCTGCAGAATAAGGCTATAAGGTTGATTGGAAGGTATGATCGTGGTATTGATAGCACTAAATCATTTTTAGAAAGTTTAAAATTTTCAAGGTTGGTGAAATAAGAGATTATCAAATTGGAGTATTTGTATTTCAGTGTCTGAATGGTCTTGCACCGGATTTTTTTATGAATATTTTTAAGCCTAATTCGTTTTATCACGATTATTCGACTAGGAGTGCGGATAGTCTTGCATCTGAGCCACGGAACACAACGAGAGCGAGTCAGACCAGACACATGGGCCCTTCAGCTTGGAATTCGTTCCCAAATTCAGTTCGTCAAGCTGAAAGTGTGCCGCAACTTAAAACCCTTATTACAAATCATTTCTTTTCAGAAATTTGGTAGTGTTAAAGGTTCGAGAGAAGGCTTTTTTTGTAGATATTTTATTTTAATTCTCTTATATTTTGTGGCATTATATATTTATCATTAATTTTAGTTATTATTATTGTTAACCCCTTTTTTTAGTTTATTTGTTGTGTTGAATTGGCATGCATGATATCCGACCGGCAGTTTTTTCAAGAAACGTTTTTGTTTATTTTGAAATGTTGTCATAATGTGTTTTTTTTTTTTTTATAAAAGTTTATGAACATGAACCTGAAACCTGAACCTGATATATTATATTTAATATTTTATTATATTTAATTTATTTATAAATATATATTTAATTTATATATTTAATTTTCCAAAATTTGGTCATTAGCTTTCCAAATTTGAAACCTATATTATCAATTAAGCCTATTCAGGAATTTTGGATGGATGCAGATCCTGCAGCTAATCTACTCAAATATAGTGTGAACGTTGAGGCAATGACTTAACACTAGCAGCTCAGGACCAGTGGCGTCAATTTACAGTTTTTTAAGGGGGGGGGGTGTGTTTTCAAAATCTAGTGGGGGGGGGGAGCAGATTTGCCAATAATTTCAATGAAAATACCAAAAGAAAATGGCTGTTCTCAATGAAAATACCCCCAAAGAGTACTTTCCAAAATCAGGGAGGGGGCAAAAAATCTAAGGAGACACGTGCCACCCCTGCCTTTCAATTGATGCTACTGTTCATGACTGATATGCAGGAAAAGCTGAAGTGTCAGTTGGTCGAAAACTGAAAATAGCTTATACTCTCCTACAAGTACGAGTAAGCGCTACCAACTAGTGCTATTTTTTACATGTTAATATTATGTTTTGTGGCCTTTTGTGTGTGTGTGTTTCTGCATGCATTACATGTTGTTGTATACGTTTGTTTATTGCTGGCAACAGAAATGCCTTCTCTTCTGAATAAAAAGCGTTTCTAAGATCTCTGTTTTTTCGAAAATGTATCAAAGTTTAAAACTATACTAAAACTGTAAAAACCAGAAATAGCAAAAGCTTTCAAAAGTGGCAAAACGCAAGCCAAAAAATTTGTTGAGGAAATTTGAGACCTACTTGAAACCTATATCAGAACCGAGTTTTAAGAGTTTGTGTATCTGAAGAGCTGAAGAGGAAAGAATTTGAGGATCTTAAAGCGAAAAAAAATTTCCCCGGATTCTACCCCATAAGATTCTCAGAATTTTTTCAGATAAAAAGAGATCATTTCTGTATATCGTATTAAATAGTATGGATAAGAAGCCAAACGAAACTATCTTAGCCCCAAAATTAACTTAGCTCCAAAAGGAGTTTTTGTTTTTACTTGTATTGAATTCAGATTTTTTCTTCAAGACCTAGGAAGAATTACGTATCTCTTCAATATTTCTGAAAAAACAACACTTTTGGAACTGTGAATATGAAAATTCCAAATTGTGTTTTTTTTTTCTTGTTAGATTTTCGATTTTGAACAAATTTTTATAAATTTTGTCACATTTGCAGCAAAAGCTGCAATTGTGATAAATTAGATTATTATATAACAGCATTGCCGATTGCAGGATTGCTTCATTAGATTGCAGCAAAAGCTGCAATCAAATGAAGAGTGAATCGCAGTCCATATAGCTGAAAATTCAAAAACGCATTTTAAAAATGAAACTATCTAGCGAGAAAATATTTTCCTTTAAAGCTGTTTGACAAATGTTAACTATTGTTTTTGTTTATTTCAATAGTAGACTAAAATTATATTGAAAAACTATTTTTCGGAAATTTTGAAAATGGTGGTGAATCGAAACGATATTTTCAAACAGTTCGTGGTAACGAACTGTAAGTAAGGAGCGACCCGGCTCAATGGTAACCGAAACTCTAGAAAACGATACCAATAGATATATCAAAAGAATCAGATTTCGATGCTGATTTCAAATATATAACTTTCATCAAGTTTAGTGCTACCCATCAAAAGTTACGCGCCTGAGAAAATTTGGCTGATTTTCAAAAAAAGGGGGAAAGACCCCTAAAAGTTATAGAACCTTAATGAAAATCACACCATCATATTCAGTGTATCGGAGAACCCTTCTATAGAAGTTTCAAGCACGTGACTAAAAAAATTTGGAATGTTACATTTTTTGCCAGAAGAAAGATCACAGAAGCGTGTGTATTTGTTTGTTTGTTTTTTTTCCCCAGGGATAATCATATCAACCCAGAGGTCCAAGAATATCGTAAGAGGACTTGTTCGAACTGAAATTAAAATTTATATTGCCCTTTTCAAGTGACCAAAAAAAATGGAGGGCAACTAGGCCCACTCACACGCTTATTTTGTCCCACAGTCACCCGATCTAAATTGTGAGATAACCGTTTTGTTCAAAATGGTAGAAAATATGATAAATATATCTTTTAGGCTGACTTAATTCCACAAAGTACCCAGAGGGAGGGCTAAAAGTTAAGAAATTTACCCACTGTTAACATATAGTATTGGTTATTCGGATGTATACAGATGTTTTCAGGTGGTTTTTTTTCGGTTTGTGGGAGGGATGGGTGGGTCGGTGGTTATGTTGGAGGATCTGTTCATGAAGGAAGTTTTCATGGGGGAAGGAAAATTGCCATGAAGGGGGCCCCGGACTTGTCAGCATTATTTATTGGTTATTGGGAAGTATACAACCATTTTCAGGAAGGATTTTTTCTGGAGGGGGGGGGATAGACGAGGGGGTTAATCTGGAGAATATGTCCGTGGAGTATTTTTCTTTGGGGTAAGGGACATTTCTATGAAGGGGGCGCCGGATTTCCAAGCATTATTTAAAAAACGAGCAGAAATTAAATAAAAAAAAAAAAGTTTTTTCAACTGAAATGTAAGAAGGAATATTAGAACTTAAAACCAACAGAAATTATAACGTATGTGAGGGGTTTGTCCCCCAAGACAATACCTAGCTATTAGAGCTACTGTTTTTTTTATTTATTTAAAAATATCTATATATTCTAATTAACCGGCCTTTGTTTTTCTGTGTTATTTTAATCAAATTTTTTTTTAAATTTTAACTTAAAGAGCGTGTTATTGACCAAGGGGACAATCCCCTAATATACGTAATAATATATACATAATAAAAAAAACAATAAAAAAACAAGCGATACGGCTCAATAGTAATCGAAACTTTTAAAAACGGAATTTTGATGTCAATAAATGTATCAAAAGAATGTACTTATAATGCTGATCCTAAATATATAAGTTTTATTAAGTTTAGTATTACTGATCACAGGCAACGAACCTGAAAGAATTTACCTAATTTTTTAAAGAGGGGGGGAAACATACCCTACACGTGAACGACTTTGTATAAAAGTCTTACTGTCAGAATTGAGCGTATTAGATAACCTTCTTATATAGGTTATAAGCTCACATCTGCAAAAATCTGCAGTTTTGTATTTTTTGCCAGAAGAAAAATATACGAATATTGAAGTTAGTTACGTAAGTTAATTTGTAAAGAGATCCATTTAGCAAAAGAAAAGTAAAAGTTTTATGCAAATAAAAGCTGCATTAACTTAAAAAACGATCAGAAATTAAATAAAAAAAAACAAGTTTTTTTAACTGAAATTGAGGAGTAACATTAAAACTTGAAACGAACAAAAATTAGTCCGTTTTTGATAGGGGCTGTCGCCTCCTCAACGCCTCTAGAGTTACACTAAATTTCTTTTTTTTTTAAAAAAATAAAGTTTTGTGAATGAGTCAAAATTTAACATAAATAGCGAGGCGTTGAGGAGGGGACAGCCCCTTTCATATACGGAATAATTTCTGTTCGTTTTAAGTTTTAATGTCGCTCCTTACTTTCAGTTTAAAAAACTTGTTTTTTTTTATTTAATCACCATTAAGAGGGGATTAGTACATGTAAGGTAAAAATATAATTTGTTGAAACGGCCGTGCTTGCTACCCCTAGTGATTTATCACTGTATTTCTAGTGATTTGTTTTTCTTGTCTAGCAATTGGTTTTTGCTTAGTGATCTTTAGTGGGTTTTTTCTAAAACTTATGTTTTTTTACTGAAACTAGTGATTTATTATAATATAGCTCATAAATTCAAGCGAATAAATCATCCAGAAAGCTAGATATTGAAAGCAAAAGGGACGCTTCAGTGAAAACTTCACTGACAGACCATAAAAACCAAAAACTATTCTTTTTGTTCTATTGTTTTATTCTTTTATTTAAACCTATTGTTTTATTATAAAAACTATTCTTTTTGTTTTTGTTTTAGTTGCTTCTTTGCTTATTTTTTGATTTTTTTTAAGATTCTAGTGATTTCTTTTTGACTGGTGGCAACGCTGTAAACACCCGTCACGAACTGAAATAACCGAATGGGCGTATGAGGTTAAATTATGTTAAAATTAAAGCATGAATCATTGGCATAACGCGAGTGAAAAATCGGCAAGAATAAATCATAAAGCAATAAACACAATCATAAAACAAATAAAAGAATAACACAATAACATAAAGAAATATAAAACAATAACATAAATAACATAAAACAATAAAAGAATAAATACAATCATAAAACAATTGGTGATTAGAGAAAAAGTCCTGCATCAAAAAAGGAAAGAAAAAAACCGCGTGGACGGAAAGAGAGAGAGGTAGCTTGATTCGGAAATGTTAATTTGTGGTGAGTTTTCCCCTTAAATTTACCCCCCCCCCCCCAGGGGCGTAGCTCCAGCATTTTTATTGAGGGGGCAAAAAAGTTCCACATCCAGAAAGTCAAGAGGCATGGGCTATATAATAGGTTTTTTCCAGTTTATTGGGGGGGACAACTGCCCCCCTTGCCACACCTAAACGACGCCACTGCCCCCCCCCCCTCCTAGATTAATAAAAAACACCTTATTTGATTTTTTCACTGAAAAATTCCTTTTTTTGTATTTTTCATTGAAATAATTAAAAAACAACAAATTGTCCCCTAGATTTTGAAGAAAAAAATTGCCCCAGCACTAATTTTACTAATTGACGTCACTGCCTCATCTAGTAGCGCCGGTTGTCGGATCTTAATCAAACATGGTGGAAAGCGAAAGCAAGTTTCCTAGTTTTACTTTTTGAATTTTACGCCAGATTCAACCTCTTTGGGAGCAGGGTTGCAATTCATGTTATCAGGACGTCTACTAGAAAAGGTGCTCAGAACTCGACCAAACGTATCAGATATAAGAGCTGCTGCCCGAATTATGCCTTTCCTATCTGGGGTGGGTGACCTAAATTTTTATTATTATAGCATCTTTCAGAAGGGGTACTGAGATCTCAACCAATCTGGACTAGAATTGAGAAAAAGTGTCCTGCTTGTGCTTTCTAAGAGTCCGTACTCCTTTCAATCTCTGTGGGTAGGCCTACGAGACGGGTTCTAAATTCTCATCACCACGACATAAACCAGGACGGTGTTTCTGTTTTCAATAACACTTGGTTGGAAGTAAGAGTAAGTATCATAGTTCCGCCTTTTGAGAGTTAATATCCGATCAAATTTATGGGGGGGGGGGGGTACGAAATTTGTTCCTATGAAGACATTTACCAGATAAGGTGTTCTCATCTTAGTGGGAAATAAGGGCTATTACCTTATGTCTTTCCGGGATCAAGACCTGATCCGAATGTTGTGAGAGAGTCAAGGTGGTAGGACTCCAAGAATTCATATAATCGGAATAAAAACAAGACGGATTTGTTAGATCTCAATCAGGTACTAATTGCGCAATCTTGAAGTCAGAAACCGATTCGTCTCTTTGAGGGAAGGAGGAAGAACAACCCTAACATCTTGTTTTCAAGACATTTTTCAAAAGAGGTTTTCAGACCTCAGCCACACTCAGTAGGGAGGATGATCTAATAGATAGATAGATAGATAATTTATTCAGCCGCTAGGCCATACACAAACATTACAATGATTATATAAAACAACAGCCAGTTTACACTTAAATAAATGGTATAACTACTAACAAAAAACAAAAACCTTAAACCCATTATTTACACCTTTTTAAACCCTCTTTTATAAATCCAGTCACTGCTATAATCGTCTCCCCGGATGGAGATTTAAGGATCCCAGGAAAAGACACTTCCCCATCACCTAAATACTTCAATCTCAAATCTGAAAGCCCCTGGCACACCGTCAAAAAATGGAGCAAATTCTACTTGCAGCAGATTCTAATATGCTACTTGTGCATTTTGGAGTTTGGACCTACTCCCTATTTGGAGAATATATTATCTAACTCATTGTCATAAGATAGTTTACCAGAAGGGGCTTCATGATCCCAGGTTAACTTGGTAGGAAGTATGATTAAGTGTCTTAGCTACGCTTTTTGGTGCCTGATATTACCTCTGACAGGTGGGGTCGTTCATCTCATCATGATTTCTACCAAGATGGTTTGCCAGATATAAATAACGCTTAATGAGAAATAACAGCTACTCTCCCACTTGTGCTTTTCCAGGGACCAGAGCTGATGCTACCTCTGTGAGCATTAGGGAGGGGGAGATAAATCTGTTTGGTCAGGGCATCTACAAAACCGGGATGTCGATTTTAAAATATAGAGGACAGTGATTATTAAATCCCATGGTGTGTCTTTTGGGGGTTCAGACATAACCTGACCTCTGAAGGAGGAGAGATCCCCTAAATTGTTGTTACCAGCATGTCTGCCAGAAAAGGCTGTTGTACCTCAACCATATTTGATGAGGGGGAACAATTAGTGCCCATATTCTTTCCTCAGGAATCCAGGACTGCTCGTGCTTCTGTCGGTGGGATCTTGTGAATCTAAGTTCTAGTCATCAGGGTCTCATCCAAAAGTAGAATTTAGATCTCTACCTACCTTAGTCACAATTAACAATTAATATCCTACCTCTGCCGTTTCAGAGTTAATGATTGATTTGTCCTCCTGGAGGGGAGGTGAAATATGGGTCCTTAAATTCATACCAACACCACTTCTACCAAATGGGAATCTTGGATCCAAGCCAAACAATGTGGAAAGTAAGAATTCTACTCAAAGTTGTGCTTTTTATTATCTGTCCCTAAACAGATCTCGGTGCGAAAAGAAAAGGTAAAGGCACGCATTCTTTTTTTCTTAAGTTCGATTAGCCTACTAGGCAATTTGGCGGAATTCATTTTACAGAATCTGGAGAATAGCGGTCGGGTGTCATGGTCAATGGGACCTCTGTGAGAGAAGAGATACAATGTTTTAATCCGTACACGCAGGTAGGCCCTATTTAACTGCAATGCTATTGGATGGGCACTACCTTCTACGACTTATTTTTGCAGCTTTATATAGATGAAGTCCAATCCGATATATATTGTTGTATATGCTGCTGTGCAACTTTGAACCATAGTTCAAAGCTCCTGCAACATTTAACAGGGCCTTGGCAGCTAACCATAATTAGCTCTCACGCATATACTATTTTTTTTGTCAAGAACGAGTATTTTCTGGAAAAAAATTGAAAAATTTATGTAAACTTTAAAAAATGGCAACCCCCCCCTCCTAAAAAAAGACACCCTTCGGTGCAGGTAAGATTATGCTTATTGCACCGAAGGTTGTGTTATATAACTTTAAGTGTATCATGGAAATTAAGGGTAGAAATGGCTTTTGTTTTATTATGAACTGGCTGTACTTTCTAAGGCTGCCGTTTTTTTTCTATATGATCACGCCCAAAACAAAGAATCCGTCTATCTCACACCTTTTTGAAAAAATCAGCTTGAACGCGAGGAAAAATTTTTCTAGTGGGCCTTTATCAATTAGTCGTAATAGCAGAGAGGAATTTACCTAATAAAATTGGAGAAACCTGGACTCCTGATATTTAGTACCTTTAAAGTACCAAACTTTTATTTTCTGGTTCTAATGTATGGTACTTCTAACTCAAAGACTATGTAACATAATTTTGTTATGTAACTGTGCGCTACACCATTACTAAATCGCTGGACAATACAAAGTCATATAATTCAGCTAAGCTATAAAGTTACTCTGAAAAGGTTAAAAAAAATTATTTTTACGCTCGTCTAAAACTAGGGGAATTTCAGATATATGCTCTTTTGTTTTGGGGACAACAGCATGTCAGGTTCATCTCGAAAATTTCCTGTGTAAATAAAAACTGATACTGACATGGCAAGCCATTAAAAATATCCCTTGTATCTGTTTTTAAATTTTGATCCAACGTTAAGGTATGAATGTCCTTGCGCTCTGGAAATCAAGAAATTTTCTGGCACTGGAACCGTAAGAAAAATTTCCAGTATCGACAATTTTAGCTCGTGTAATGTATGGATTTGATTTGTTTGGAAATGTCCATTCAAAACAATAATGGGAAATAGTCAATGTACTGAAAATAAAGACAAAGGTTAGTTCTTATGTCGACTATCCAAAACCGACAGACGTTTCTAATTTTTAAGAAATTTTAGTTTTTAGCCCATAGATGACGAAGTCCTGCTTTATCAATGAAGCGCATAATTTTTTTTTTCCAATTCAAAACAGAAGATATATGTTCTATCGTTTTCCAAATAATATAATAATTATAAGCCGCAGTTGCTCAAAATCTTATTTTATATTTTGATTTTGGCGGGTTATGAATGACATCATACAGTGCTTAAAGGAAGATATTTTTTGGGGTGAGATGTGATCAATGGCTAAAAATGTATGGAATAACCTAATCTTTAGATGAATTGAGCCACCACCCGGTAACATGCAGATGGTAATGAGGGAGCAACCCTCTTGATTATTTTATGTTCATTGGTTATATGAAAATGTCGTTCTATAAAAATTTGGTAACGTCGTCTTTTGAGCATTTTTTTTTTTTTTTTTTTTTTTTTTTTTTTTTTTTTTTTTGTTAACACAAACCATTACGGCACGAAAGAATTGAAAAATATCAAATAGGAAGAATAAATTGAAGAATAGAATGTAAAGAAAATACAAAAAAATAGGAAGAACTGAAGAATAAAAAGGATAAATAGAAGAATAGAGTAGAAGAAGACAAAAATAGAAGAATAGAAAGAATAGCCAAAAATAGAAAACTTTCTTTTGGTGTAATCTGTCTTCTTACTTATAGAAGGCACTGGAAAATCGCTATGACTGTTCGAACAAGTTTCTTCACAATTTTAAAAAAACAGTATAATTAATTTGGAATATAGTGTTGTAGAATAACACAACACCATATCACTATTGTCAGTCTAATTATATCATAAGGAAATGCTAATGAATTCGGTTCTCTCTGGAAACAACTCGGTCCAAAAAAGAAGTAACCGGAAAAAATAGCCATACAGTAAGGAAGCCTTTGGAATTTCCACACCAATGTTTTATTTCCTCTTTTTACGAAAAATTTTTTCAAAAATAATTCTTTTAAAAACAATTTATATGGCAAGATTAAAATTTGAAACAAACAGAAATCGTCTTAAATATGGAGAGTCTGCCTCTCTCTCCAATTCTCCCTCCTTAAATTAAAGTTTCGCTGACAGCGTTTGGATTATACAAAGAAAACTGCTTGATAGCCAAACTAAAATGTGGCTCTTTTTGGGCTAAAAAATAAAACTTTTGAAAATGTGATTTAACCGAAAGCTAATTTAATCCTCATCATATAACTTTTTAGGCCAATCTATTTTCTAAGCATTATAAATAAGAATTGCATGCTTGGAAATGTGCATCGTTTTTCAAGTGAAACTTGAGTGTAAAGAGAGGCATATTCAGCCAAAACTTTTTATTTTCTGTCATTTCTGGTAGTTAGGATTATTATACAAACATTATTATCCCTTTAATTATTGCCCTTCCCCTCCCGTCTTACGCGTAAAATGTTCATTTTACCCTAATTAAAATCGAACTAATCTATTTTTATACTGATGATTTACTAACAGTGCTGCTTAGGCTAGTGGTGTCTTGTGGTGCTCGAGCTCCACTAAAATTTGAATATTATGCCCCTGTCTGAAAAAAATCTACAGAGTAGGAATGACATGCCTTTATATCTAATATATATATTGCAAAATTGTTTTTATTTTGAAACCCCTATGTGATGTAAATGAGGGGTTAGTCACGTAGGTTAGTTAGATCAGTGACATGGCGTTGCGGACACCACGAGTATGCGTCGTGGACGTCTCGAGGCCCAAGGGCCCAACGGGTAATTAGTTCCTCCCTAATGTATAATCTTCAAAATTCATTCTATTTTTAAGTACTATAATAATATTCAACGCCATCGCGTTGACAGGGTGTTAAATCAGAAGCAACGCTATAGCGTTGCCTATAGTATAGGCCATACGGCTCCAATGTTTTATTAATTATTTATTTATTATTATTTTTTTCCAGAGGCACTTAATGTGGAAGGGGTCGTCGTAAAAAGTTCAAAGGGGGCTCATTCGATTGGAAATCGGAGTTTTGGTGCCCTTTTTATGGGTCAAAAGTGATTGAAAGGCAACGACTACCCCTTCCACGCGAACCTTTTCCCCAAACAAATTCAATCAAAGTTTTGGGATAACCATTTTGTTCCACATACTCGGAAGTTCTGGAAAGTATATCTTTGAGCAGGACAATCCCCCCCCCCCCAAGGTATTGAGGAAAAGAGTTCTAAGCTATGCTCTGGGGATATAATGTGGTTCCTATGGAAGGAATACTCGTATAAACTTCAGAGAGGGCTCATTTGATTTTAAATTGAAAGTTTTAGTTCACTTTTTAAGCGTCAAAAGATATTAGAGAGCAACCAGCCCCCCCCGCCCGCCCTTTTTTCCCAAATGCATCCGATAAAAATTTTGAGATAGCTATTTTATTAAAAATAGTTCAAAGATCATATAACGAAACTCCGGTGTCGTCAACTCCCCAGGGCCCGGTGGCAGGCGTTGTAAGTTATGCCCTTGGGGCATAAAAGTTTCTTATGGAAGAGCTCCTCGTATAAACTTCAAAGATGGCTTTTTTGATTAGAAATTGAAAGCTAGATTTCACTTTTCAAGAGTTAAAAGAGATCAGAGGGCACCTAGCCCCCCCTCTCTACGGCTTTTTTTCCTAAAACCCATATGATTAGAACTCCGAGATAGCCATATAGTTTTTAATAGTTCAAAGACCATATAACGAAAACTCCGGGGTCGACACAGCCCCCCAGGGTCCGAGGGCAGGCGTTGTAAGTTATCTCCTGGGGGACTATATGGTTATTATGGAAGGAATACTCGTCAAAACTTCAAAGAGGGCTCATTTGATTGGAAATTGAAAGTTGTAGTTCAATTTTGCAGAGTCCAAAGAGGTTAGAGGGCAACTAGCCCCCCCTCACGCCCCTTTTTTCCCGAATACATCCGATAAAAATTTTGAGACAGCCATTAAGTTAAAAATTGTTCAAAAGTCAGATAACAAAAACTCAGGTGTCGACACAACTCCCCAGGGCAGGCGTTGCAAGTTATGACCTGGGGCATATATGGTTCTTATGAAAGGGATAATCGTAAAAACTTCAGAGAGGGCTCACTTGATTGGAAATTGAAAGTTTGAGCTGACTTTTTAAAAGTCAAAAGGAATCTGAGAGTAAATAGCCCCCCCCCACGCCTTCATACTACAAACCCATTCGTGGAAAATTTTGAGACCGACATTTTGTTTAAAAAAGAAATAGGTATTAAGTTATCTAAAGAACTTCGGTGTCACTAAAACCCCCCAGGGCCTAAAGGCAGGCAGTCTAACTTACTCCCTAAAGGCTCGTACGGATCTTATGAAAGGGATGCTTGTATAACCTTCATAGAGGGCTCATTTGATTGGAAATTGAAAGTTCTAGTTCACTTTTTAAGAGTCAAGAGATTTAAGGGCAACTAGTCCCTCATGCCCTTTTTTCCCCAAACCCATTCGCTACTAATTTTGAGATAGCCAGTTTTTTGTTTAAATTGTTTAAAAATTAGATAACAAAAACTCCAATGTCAACACAACCCCCCAGGGCCTGGGGGGTAGGCGTTGTAAGTGTTGTCCTGGGGTGTGTATGGTTCTTATGAAAGGGATGCTCGTATAAACTTCAAAAGATATCCAGTCAAAAGATATCCAAGGGCAACTAGCCCCGCCCCTCCCACACACCCTTTTTTACCCAAGTCTATCCGATAAAATTTTTAAAATAGACATTTCATTAAAAATAATTCAAAGGTCAGGTAAGGAAAATTCCTGTGTCGACGCAACCCCCATGGCCCGGAGGCAGGCGTTGTAAGTAATTCTCTGGGGCGTATATCGTTTTTATGGAAGGGATGCTTGTATAAACTTCTGAGAGGGTTCATTTGATTGTAAATTGAAAATTCTCGTTCGCTTTTTAAGAGTCAAAAGAGATTGGAGGCCAACTAGTCCCTCCTCCCTCCACGCCTTAAATGCATCAGATAAAAATTTTGAGATAGATATTTTGTTAGAAATACTTCAAAGTTAAGATACTAAAATCTCCGGTGTCGACACAGCCCCCCTCCCCAGAGCTCGAGGGTAGGCCTTGTAAGTTATGCCCTGGGGGCATATATGGTTGTTATGAAAGGGATGCTAGCATTAACTTCATAGAGGGCTCATTTGATTGGAAATCGAAAGTTGTAATTCGCTTTTTAAGAGTCAAAAGTGATTGGAGGGCAGCTAGCCTCCCCCCACATTCCATTTATATTTTTCCCAGACGCACTTCATATAGAAGGGGTCGTCGTACAAACTTCAAAGGGGCCAAACTTTTTTCACTTTGATATTGTTACTTTGATACCAGTTTTGATACTTTGATGGATTTGGGTTTTTTTTTATAGTTTGATTTTGACATAAGGAATTTTTATAAACTTGAAACTTTTTGCAATAAAAAACGAACAAAAATTAATTATAAAAAACTTTCCGAAAAATAAGATTTACAATGAAAAGTAAAGGCCATTTTAAAATTAAGCTCAGCAGACACAAATGCCTGTTAAAATTCAAACTCAAAATGACCAGAAATTTTTATTCAAGAATAAATGAAACCCAAAACGAACAGAAATTAAATAAACAATCATAGCAAAAAACATACAACAAGTAATGATATAAATGAATAAATAGATCTTAAAGCGAGTAATGCTTAGATTGAATATGAAAATCAAGCTTAAAAAAAATAATTGCTATTGAAGTATAAATGAAACTTAAAACGAACAGAAATTAAATAAATAATCACAGCAAAAAACATACAACTATTAATGTTATAAAAGACTAAATAGATCTTAAAGCGAGTAATGATCAGATTGAATATGAAAATCGAGCTTAAAAAAAAATAATAATTGCTATTGAAGTATAAATGAAACTTAAAACGTACAATTAAATAAACAATCAATGCAAACAAACATGCAATAGATATTAATGTAAATAAATAAGTAAATCTTAAAACGAGTGGAACTTAAATTGAACATGCAAATGAAGCTTGAAACGAACAAAGATCACTACAAACTGAAGTTTGGGTATCGCCTCTATCTCTCACTGTAAAAGTCTAAGACCTACTATATAGACGTTTTCAGGGGGGATTTGTTTCTAGTGACGGGGTTGAGTGGGAGGATATTTTCATAGAGGAATTTTTCATGGGGGAAGAGAATTTATCATGGAGGGCGCAGTGGATTTCCCAGCATTATTTAAAAAACGATCAGAAATTAAATAATAAAAACAAGTTTTTTTTCAACTGAAAGTAAGGAGCAACGTTAAAACTTAAAAACGAACAAAAATTATTACGTATATGAGGGGGTTCACTCCCTTTTCAATACCTTTCTCTTTACACTAAAGGTTTTTTAGTACTTTCAAAAGAGTTATTTATTCTAATTAAACCACCTTTGTGATTCAGGGATCATTCTTAAAAAATTAGAACAAAATTCAAAATTTAGCGTAAAGAGCGGGGATTGACGAGGGGGCAAACCCTCGCATATACGTAACAATTTCCGTTCGTCTTAAGTTTTAATGTTTCTCCTTTTTTTCAGTTGAAAAAACTTGTTTTTTTTATTTCATTTTTAAAAAACAAGTAAAGAATGATACTAAAACCTGGAACTGGAAAATATGTGAAACTTCAAAACGAATGGAATTGACTATGATTGAAGAAGTTAAACCTGAAATAAACGTAAACTAAAATTAATAATCAAGTCAAACTTGAAACGAATAGAAATTAACAGAAATAATAGTTCCGCCCCTCCCACCATCCCCCTCAGATAACCCTAAAGGTGAGAGCTTTGTTTGCACTTTACTGGAACAACGTGTATTTTTAAGTGTTCTATTTTTTCTTTACATGAAGAAAAGCTAAAAAGTAATCAGATTTCCAGGATTTTGTTTTGCAACTTCAAAAAGGCATAGAAGATGTAACTTCTAAAAGTCATAGTTACTAGACATTTTGACTATCCTGAACAAAATCGTTTTTTTTTCATTTTGATCAGTGATGAGGTGAGGGAGCGTCTAAAAAGGGCAAGGGGGCTGGTTACCCTTCGTTTTTCTGACAATCAACATACGCATAGACTGTTTATTGTGTTAAGTATCCCCTTCCAAAGCTCTGGGGGGGGGGGAGGAGGATTATGTCATCTCTATAAGCATAGTTATTTGAGCTTTTGAATTTTTTTTTTATCAACAAAACCACTATCTCAAAATTTTGATCTGATTTATTTGGGGAAAAACTGGTGTTGGGGGGGGGGGGCTTCGATCACTTTTGAGCCTAGACAAGGGCAATAAAACTTTCAATTTCCAATCAAAGTTCAGAGAACCACCCCTTCAATTAAAACCTTTTGTGTGAAAGATAAGCAACTTGCATAACGTATAGCCCTTTGTCCGGGGTCAGGGGTAGGGGGCTTAACCCCACAAGAAATTTTTTTGATCTTTCTACTATTTTGAATAAATGGCTATCTCAGAACTTTGATCGGATGTATTTGGGGTAAAAGAACGTTGGGGAGAAGGGCTGGTTGCCCTTCAATCCCTTTGGACTCTTAAAAAGATACTAGAACTTTCGATTTCCATTTGAATGAGCCCCTCTAAACTTTATACGACCACCTCTTCCACAAAAAACCTTATATGTTAACAATGGGCAATTTGCATAAGTTACCGCCTTTACCCCGGCGCTAGTGGGGGATTTGTCAACCCTTAAGTTAAATTTATTTGACTGTTAGACAATTTTAGACAAAATCGCTATCTTGAAATTTCGATCGCATGCATTTCGGGAAAAAAGGGTGATTATCCTCCGATCACTTCCGACTCTTAAGAATAGCACTGGGACTTCTGATTTCCAGTCGAATGAGCCCCGTCCAAAGCTTATACGACCATCCTTCCATGAAAACCTTATATGTTAACAATGGGCAACTAGCATAACTTAAAGCCCTTGCCCGAAGGCTGGGGGGATATCAAATCCAGAATCATAGTTATTGAACTTCAGACTATTTTTATTGGAAGCAATTATTAAAATTTTTATTGGAAGCATTTGGGGCAAAAGGGCTTAGGAGGGGGGCTGATTGCCCTCTGATCACTTTTAACTCTTAAAAAGGAGTTGGAACTTTTGATTTTTTTTTTTTATTCAGTCAATAAATTTACGACAAAAACACTTCAACGTAGAAAAAAATAGGGAAAAAAATAGGGGAAAAACAGAAATGACACAAATACTAAAAAAAAAGAGAAGAAAAGTATTTTCAGTATAATGCATTTCAACATTTCAAATACTCAACACACACACAACAAAGAAGAAAAACAATATTTAAAAGACCCAAACAAAAAAGTTATTTTAAGAGATTTTAAGCGATTTTAAGATACCCCCCTCCCAATAAAAGAAGATGTAGGACAATCCAATGAATTAAACCAAAATCCAAATATATATTTGAAACCAAACCACAAAAATATTAGTCTGGTCTCTGTAGGTAGTAAATTACTTAGTAATATGATACTTTTTAGACTGAGAGATGCCGTAGACAAAGTTTTAAGAAAAGAGCAGTGCAGTTTTAGAAAAGGTAGAGGATGAGTCGACTAAATTTTTACTCTTTGGTTAAAAATTTGGAAGTGTTTGAGTTGTCAAACGCCCTTGATCCTCAGTTTTATAGAGTACGAGCAAGGTTTATATTTTATTAATAGAGGAGTTTTAAAAAAGGTTTTATCCTTGTATGATATACCAGACTAATACATTGAAGTGATTAGTGCTATGTAAGAGAATGAAACTACTGCGGTTAAAGTAGGAAGTGAGGTTAGAAGCTGGTTTTGTATTAAATCAGGAGTTAAGCAGGACTGTGTTCTATCCCCCTTTATATGGATTATTTTGATGGACTTTGTTTTAAGGAGCACAGGAAAGGCAATGGGAGACCACGGAATCAAATGGGGAAGAAAAAGTTTCCTGGACTTGGATTATGCTAATGATTTAAGCATCCTTGATGAAAGTGTGTATAATTAATGAACTTTTAAAGGTTTTGCGAGTTCTGGGTGCTAGAACTGGTTTGAAAATTAATGTTAAGAAGCCTACGTCACTAAGGCTAGGTATAAGTGAAGATGAAAAGGTGACGTTGGGTAATGAAAATATTGATCAGGTGGGCAGCTTCACTTACCTTGGTAGCATTATTAGTAAAGATGGTGGGAGCAGTTAAGATGTTAAAAGTAGAATAGCCAAGGCTCGGGGTGTTTTTTCGCAGTTAAAAAAAGTTTGGAAGAAGAGGAAGATAAGTCTGCAAACCAAGATTAGAATATTAGAAGTTACAGTGATGACAGTGGTCAAATATGGCTCTGAAGCATGGACACTCCGAAAAGTAGATGAAGATTTACTAGATGTTTTCTATAGAAATTGCTTAAGGATTGTTCTGGGCACCCAGCTGACTGACTGTATTTCAAACAATAGGCTATACGAAAAATGTGGTTCAATACAGCTCTCTAGGGCTATAATGAAAGAAAGGTTGAGGTGGCTAGGGCGCGTTGTGCGGATGAAGGATGACAGATTGCCGAAGGTTGTTCTTTTCGGCCAACCATCTAGGGCTAAACGGAAAGCAAGTCGTCCCCGTCTGGGGTGGGAGGACGTCATAAAGAAAGATTTAAAGGAAATGGGAACTTCGTGGGCGGGTGTAAAAAGGGAGGCTTTGAATAGATTGGGGTCGTGCGTAGCTGTGTTGGCCTCAGGCGGCTTGGTGCTGCGGTGAGTTGTTAGTAGTAGTAGTAGTAGTAAACCACAAAAATTGTTAAACAAACTCAATACCCCTCACAACAAACATTTCTAACCCAGGCTAGGGTCACCTGTCCCCCTCCCAAGTAATAATGACAAAATTAAAAAATATATATATAATAAACTATTATTATTAAAATTAAAATAAACATGAAAAATCAAGACAATAACAAACTTCTTAAAATTCTTTTGAAACTACCAAACGAGTGACATTCTTGAGCTGACTCATGTAGGCTATTCCAAATGATGTGACAAGCAGTTAATGGATTAAAAACCTCACCGATGGAATAAATAAAATATTAATACTCCTTGAATTGCGAAGACGATGCGAAGACCTATCAGTGACGAAAGAAGTAGTAGTTTGAAGGGCTGTGGGAACATCACCATGAAGTTGATGAAAAGTGAAAGACGCGCACGAACGAATGTAGAGAGACTGCAAATAAAGTAATCGGCTAGTTGGGTTAGTTGTAGGACAATTTGTTTCCTGTATAACCCTTCTTGTCTTATAATATAACTTACAAAGTGGTTTAAAAAAAGAAGAGAAAGTTGACATCCATATTGTAGGGTAATAAGAGACGTAGGACTGAAGTAAGCAATGGAACAAAATTTTTAAAACTGATCCAGGAAAAATCCGTTTTGGCTCCCTCAAAATGCCAAGACTCCTTGAGATCTTCATATTAATTATTCTAATATGATTCTTGAATGAAAGATTTTCATCGAGAAGAATACCGAGAAATCGGACATATCGTTCCTTAGGTCTACTGAGAGAGCCCCTTGAAAGCTGGATATTAGATAACTCAGGGCACGCCAGAGAAATACGGGAAAAAATTAAAAAACTTAACTTAGCAACATTTACATCAAACCAAGGAACGACTCTCTCAAAAAGGTCAACTAATTTGGGAAGCATCTCAGACTCAGTTCCTACTAAAGTACCAATGGTACTGTCATCAGCGAAAGCAACGAGAGTGTCCACATCCTGCGAAAACTGTCATCAGCGAAAGCAACGAGAGTGTCCCCATCCTGCGAAAACGATGAATTTATTTTAGCATTGAAAGATTCAGGATGACATAGGTGACAGCAAACTGAAGGTTTTTGTTTCTTAACCGCAACTATAAGGTCATTAACATAAATCAAAAGCAGAAACGGTCCAAGAACAGAGCCTTGAGGAACACCAAACTCATCTTTAGACGAAAAGCAGGAAAGGGAATCTACGGAGATAGTTTTACCTTACAAATAGGAATCAAACCAAGCGTGCACCGGTCCTCTTACACCATTGTGTGATAGATTATTCAGCAGAATCTCATGAGTTAAAGAGTCAAAAGCCTTAAGGAAATTTAGGAATATAGCAGCAAGAATCAAACCAGAGTCAAGGGTGGTGTGGAGTAAATTTAAAAGTTAGAAAATTAAAGTTACACACGCATGCTCCGTAGAATATTTAGCTCGGAAGCCAAACTGAAAATCATGAAAAAATCTTTTAGCCTCTAGAAAAGCAAGCAGACGGGAAAGCATGGTCTTTTCAAAAATTTTGCTAAAAACAGACAGCAAAGATACAGAACGATAATTGGCTGGATTATTTCTTGGTCCACCTTTATAATAAATAATTACTCTAGCTCGCTTAAGAGAACTGGGGAAAATCCCATTTTCAAAAGAAAGATTTACAAGCTTCGTCAATGGAGAAATAATTGAAGGAAGAATGAACATAACTACCAGATTTGGAATACAGTCAGGGCCACATGACGAAGAACCTTTCAAGCTATTTACAATCCTGGCTACTTTAGCATCAGAAGCAGGATATAACACCTTCGATTTGAGACAAGGCGGACCAAGATAAGATTTGTAATCTGGTTGTGACTGTGAAGACCTGACTGAAGAAGCCGTGGTTTTCCCAATGTTGGCAAGATATGATGTAAATGCTTCTTGAACAGATTGAACACCCTCAACAACCACATCACCAACTACAAGACTTGGAAGTACAGAAGCAGCCGGAGAAGAACGTTTGAGGGTGGAATTGATCACTTTCCAAGTTTTTGGAATATCTTTCTCACAATTTTTTGGAATAGTAAAGGAATTTGGTCTTCCGGCACAAAGAACTAAAAACATTCATATAGAGTTTGAATTGCTGAAGACGTGCAGCATTCAAAGATGACTTTGCTGACTTATAAGCTTTCCAAAGATTATGTTTTTTCTCCAACTCTTTAGAAGAACAGGGGTCATCCATGGGTTAGGAGGAATAGATCTTTTTGACCTTGAAGTAGAGGGGGACAAAGCACACACGTCAAAAATACTCCTTCGCTAACTCATAAAAGAATCAAACTTTGAACAAAAATCATTATCCTCACCAAAAATATTCCTTGTCTTCTCAGCTAAATGGGATCTAAGGCGGATCAATTCATTCAGACCAAACCTAAAAGAAGCTGAAGCAGATGCTGGAGTGTCCCTACAGTAGAATGGCCCCTATTGATCGTGACCCCACACCATATATGGGCATAGAGTCATTAGGGAGAACACGTGGTTAATGGGGTCAATCACCTCTTTTTTTAAGGTCGATGTTGTTGTTGTTGTAAGTGCACGCTCTCAGCGAATGCCAAGGTCGATGTTGTTGTTGTTGTTTTTGGCACGCTCTCAGCGAATGTCAAGGTCGATGTTGTTGTTGTTGTTTTTGGCACGCTCTCAGCGAATGTTATGAGTTTCCCGGAATTTGGAACACCTGTGCTGTCGACCTCAATTCCCCTATCGTGAATCAATAATTCCACTTTGAAACAACAATTAATTCTCCTTTCTTGACAGATCAATCAACCAATGACATCATCTGTCAGACTTTAAAAATTTTTGCCTAGAAACGATTCTCCAGGAACAGATCCAAGTCATTAATGTCATTGCCTCGGAAACAACTCTTTTGGTCGAACTCCAAAAGATATTAATAACCAAAGGCCATGGAAACAATTCTCCAAGAAACATCTTAGCGATGAATTGTTTTAGCGCGGGAATCAGGTTTCTTATTAATTTGAAATCCATTAGCGCAGAGATGCCAAAAACAAAAGGAACACGCTGAATTTACGTTTAGGGATTATTTGGGCGAAACCGTTTTAGACAGGTTAGGGAATTCTTTCGGCGAAACAGTTAGAGACATTTTAAAAGATGATTTTAGAAAGGGTTTTAGAAGAGGTTTTGAGTGTGGTCGTTATAATACACAAGTTCTATTTGAACAGTGTTGTGAGGTCCTCTAACCCAACCCCAAAGGGTTCCGATCCTCCTACCCCAACCCCGAAGGGTTCCGATCCCCACCACCCCAACCCCAAAGGGTTCCGATCCCCACCACCTCAACCCCGAAGGAAGCTCTCGGTCCTAAAAGGTCCCCCAAGCTCCCAAAGAGCCCCAGCCCCCCAAACGCCCTCCTCAGACCCTCAAAGGGCCCCCAGACCCCCAAAGGGCCCCCCCGACCCCAAAAGCCCGCCCCCCGGCCACAAAGGTCCCCCCGGACCCAGAAACGCCGCGGGCCAGGAAAGCGCCGCATGGGGATGCGCCTCAAGGGGATGCGCCACAGGGAGGTGCCGCAGGGATGCGCCGCAGGGATGCGCCGCAGGAATGCGCTGCAGGAATACGCCACAAAAAGTAAACTAAAAAGTAAAAATTTCGAAATGTTATCCCCCAAACGCCCTCCTCAGACCCTCAAAGGCCCTCCCCTGGCCCTCAAAGGTCCCCCGGGCTCCCAATGGGCCAATGGGCTCCCAAGGGTCCCCTGGGCCCCCAAAGGTTCTCCCCCAGTCCCCAAAGGTCCACAGGGCTCCCAAAAGAACACCCAATCCTCAAGGACCCCGGATCCCCAAACGCCCTCCCTGGGCCCCAAAGGCCCTCCCCGGTCCCCATACATGCACACAAAAACTTACACACACACAAAAACTTACACACACACACAAAAACTTACACACACACACACAAAAACATACGCACACACACGAAAACTTACACACACACGCAAAAACTTACACACACACACACAAAAACTTACAAACACACAAACACAAAAACTAACACAAGCATACAAAAACTTACATGCACACAAAAACTTGCATGCACACAAAAACTTACACACACACACACACACAAAACATACACACACACACACAAGAAAACTAACACACACACTCAAAAAATAACACAAACACAAAAAATAACACACAAAAACAAACAAAACAAATAATTAAAAAGAAAACAAAAAAAACTCAAAAAAACCAGAAAAACAAAAAAAAAAAAAACACAAAAAAACAAAAAAATAAAACACACACACAAGAAAACTAAAACACACACGCCAAAACTTACACACAAAGAAACTTACACACACACACACACACACAAACACTTATACACAAACAAAAAAACAAAAATTACACACACAAAAACTTACACACACACACACACACAAACAAACTAACACACACAAAAAAAAAACAAAAAACAACACACAAAACATTATACAAATAAAAAATTACACACACACACAAAAAAACTAACAAACACACCCAAAAAATTACATGCACACAAAAACTTACATGCACACAAAAACTTACACACACACAAAAACTTACACACACTCACAAAAACTTACACACACACACAATACCTTTCACACACACACTCAATAAAACTTACACACACGCGCAAAAACTAACACACACACGCAAAAACTTACACACACACACACAAAAAAACTTACACACGCACACACACAAAAACTAACACATGCACACGAAAACTAAAATGCACACACAAACTAACATGCACACAAAAACTTACACACACACACACACACACAAACTTACACACACACACACACAAAAACTCACACACACACGCCAAAACTTACACACACACAAAAACTTACACACACACACACACACACAAAAAACTAACACATGAACACAAAAAAACTCACACACACACGCACAAAAACTTACACACACACACAAAAAAAACTTACACACACACACACGAAAACTTACACAAACACGAAAAAACTAACACACAAACAAACGTACACACAAACACACACACACAAAAACTAACACAAGAACAAGAAAACTTACATTCACACAAAAAATAACACTAACAAACAAAATTACACACACACACACACACACACAAAACTTACACACAAAAAAACACGACCACGCACACACACACGCCACAACTTACACACACACAAAAACTTACACACACACACACACACACAAACTTACACATGAACAAAAAAAACTCACACACACACACACAAAACTTACACACACACACACACACACACACACAAAACTTACACACACACACACGAAAACTTACACACACACGCCAAAACTTACACACACACAAACTACACAAGCACACGAAAACTT